>NW_026708333.1:40000-69290 GCF_902713425.1 Acipenser ruthenus
AGGTACTGAACACAGAGAGAGACACAGAGACAGACTCACATACACAAACACAGACACACAGATTAAGACAAACACAGAGACAGACAGACACACACAGACAGACTGAGACACACAGACAAAGACAGAAATACACAGATCCTACACAGACACAGACAGAAACACTCACACACAGAGAGGTCATCTGCAGCCTAGGTACTGCACGAACACAGACAGAGACAGACACAAAAAACTGAGAACCAGAATATGCCCCCTTTTTAATTTCTAGTGGCAAAGGTTTCTTATACGAATAAGCAGCTAAGTCTTGAAAGCAGGTGAGTTGATCCCAACCAACACTTCAAATGCAGCGCAGGACCAGAGGGCACACAGTGTGGAAATAGACTGAGGACAGAGGGAAGGGGTCACCTCTTCACACAGGGAGGGGTGAGGGGGTGGAAGGGGTTGTCAAGTGTTCCCAAAGGGGTTCCCAAAGGGTTACCGAGCCACGTTGTTGATGCTGAATCACCAGGATCCTTTTATGACCCGACTTGAACAAAGTTTCTGAGATCCAGTCAGAACCGGACGAGCTCTGACGGGGGCCCAACCGCCTCCTCTCGCTGGTGGATTTCGCTCCTCTGTTCTGGCGCAGGGACTGGGAAGGGAGCTGAGGTCAGTGTAGCCTCCGGACCTTGCCTGCTTACTGTGCAATATGTACTGTTTCAGAGTGGCATCATGATGTTTCAGATAACCAGTCGGAGTACTCCGTGGGGTCTGAAGAGGAGGATGAAGATTTCGATGAGCGGCCTGAAGGTACCGGGGGTGGAGCTGGGTGGAGGGGGGGGGGGGGGGAGAGGCACAGCAAATACAAACCGACAACTGCGAGAGAACGTGCGTCAAAGATTCTTTCTTATTGAGAGCTTTCTTTGGTGTTTTTTTTTTAGGCCAGGGACAGACACACAGCCACAGAGTGCCGTTGCAGGGGTGGCAAAATCAGTTTGATCCATTCCTGGTTTTTACTATGAGTTTAATGAGACAAGCATGAAAGCACGGTAAAGCATAGCTAAGTACTGTGAAGTGCAGGGAGGTATGGTAATGCATATTAATAAACCTGATGCATGGTAAAACGATGGGGGAAAGCACAGACATTTTACCATGGTAAGCTTTAATAAGGAACCAAGTAAAATGTTATTAGTTCAAGCCCTGTAACTTTTTTTTGTGCCCAGTTATTGTCCCCCCCCCCCACAGTTTAGTCCAGTTTTGTGCTGCCAGGTGATGAGGGCCTAGACTCTGCTAGCTGTCTCTGAGCCCTTGGGGGCTGTGTGTGTTCCTGGGGGGCCGCGGAGAGGAGAAACGACCCCCCCTCATTCACACAGACAGGAAGCTGCCAGCAGACAGGCAGCGCTGGGGGCAGCTAAAGCACAGGAGTGGGCCTTCAGAGTGGCCCTCCCCTTCGCACTCACAGCACAGGTGTTAGTACAGGAGGGCAGTCCAGTCTGTGACAATCCCCGGAGCTCGGAGCACAGCTGTGAGCTTCTAAAGGCGTATCTGATGGTACGGCACAGTTAAGTTTCCTTTCGGAAAAGTGTCTCGACCCTTCTAGAACTTTCCCCATAGCAAAAGCAGGGGAGGAGGGAATTGATCATTCTGAGCTGGGGAGGAAAACCTGGGGGGGAAATAATCGGGCAGATAACGATTTTTACGAAAATATCGTGAAAAGGGAGGGCAAGGTACTTGGGCGACTGGGTTTGAATTAGTCTTCCAGGTGAAACGAGGGCTGGTCTGAGCGCTGTGTGCCTGTTGGGATAGCGATGGTTAGCGGCTCAGCGGTAAACCAGCCTCCTTACCCTCGTCTGACCCCCACCCTGTGTCTTTTCATTTCATTTCCCGGCTGTGAAGGTCGCAGGCAGTCTCGACGACAACTAAGAAACGACAAAGACAAGCCCTTACCCCCCCTGCTGGCCAGAGTCGGGGGCAACATCGAGGTACGTGCCGGGAGGGATCTGTTGAAAAATAATTATAGTTAAAATAGACAATGCAGGAGGTTACGTGTGAGTAACATTAGTTTTTAACGATGCAGACCAGCGTTTGGGCTCTGTAGTGCCTTCATCAGTGTTATTGAAACTAGACTGAGTCAAGCAGACCAGCGTTTGGGCTCTAGTGCCTTCATCAGTGTTATTGAAACTAGACTGAGTCAAGCAGACCAGCGTTTGGGCTCTAGTGCCTTCATCAGTGTTATTGAAACTAGACTGAGTCAAGCAGACCAGCGTTTGGGCTCTAGTGCCTTCATCAGTGTTATTTGATGCAGTCCAGGGTTTGCTATAGTGCCTTGTCCATGGTGTGGTGACCCTGCTTCCCTCCCTCCCTCCCTGCCTGTCTGTGTTGCAGGTGCTGGGGTTCAACACTCGGCAGCGCAAGGCTTTCCTGAACGCAGTGATGCGCTGGGGGATGCCCTCACAGGACGCCTTCTCCTGCCACTGGCTGGTCCGAGACCTGCGGGTGAAGACCGAGAAGGAGTTCAAGTGAGTTTCACGAGCGATCGTCACGCGCAGAGTTATACATGGGATAAGCAAGCAGCAGCCCACTGGTTACCCGAGCAATATTTATAAGCTGCGGAGGTGAGCCTGTTCCGTTATTATTCAATAAGGGAACGGTAAATCAAGCATGGCTGTGATGACACCTGTTGCCGTGGACTCTCGAGCCCTGTTCAGCCCAGCCACAGGGTCGCATTGTCAGTCTAACGCAGAGTTACAGGTAGGCTTGGTGGTCCAGTGGTTAAAGAAAAGGGTTTCCCAGTTCAAATCCCGGCTCAGCCGCT
Source organism: Acipenser ruthenus (assembly GCF_902713425.1). Taxonomy (NCBI): domain Eukaryota; kingdom Metazoa; phylum Chordata; class Actinopteri; order Acipenseriformes; family Acipenseridae; genus Acipenser; species Acipenser ruthenus. The sequence goes on from NW_026708333.1 coordinate 42,792, forward strand.
GACTCACTGTGTGTGTGTGTGACCCTGAGCAAGTCACTTAACCTCCTTGTGCTCCGTCCTGCGGATGAGACGTAAAACAAACGAGGTCCTATTGGAAGTGACTCTGCAGCAGCAGTTGGGGGTGAACTATGCATCATCAACTAGTCTCTGTAGTAGCTTTGGATAAAAGCGTCTGCTGAATGACTCGATAGTAATTATAATAATAATATTAATACTGTGAGTGTGGTTGTGTCTCCCTGGCAGGGCGTACGTGTCTCTCTTCATGAGGCACCTCTGTGAGCCGGTAGCAGATGGCTCAGAGACTTTCGCAGACGGGGTCCCCAGAGAGGGGCTGTGCAGGCAGCCAGTGCTCACCCGCATCGGGGTCCTGAGCCTGCTCAAGAAGAAGGTGAGAACCGGGGCCAAAGAACCAACGGCTGGAGCAGTGGTACTCCAGTCTGGTCCAGGTCTTTTTTTCAGTCAGGTCCTCAGTGTAGTTAATTGCCTCTTTGCAGGTTCAGTGAGCTATTTTAGAACCTGCTTGGAGTAAAAATCTGGACTGGAGTGGATCCCCGGGGCCAGGCTTGAGTACCACTGAGCTGGAGGAGCTACAGTGGTAGTGAGCGGTGCCGTCACAAAGACCTGCAGCTTCCACTGCATTCATCCTCCACGCACGTGCCTGTCCATTTACTGAATTTAGGTTTTCGAATGTGTAGTTTGAAAAATATGTTTTAGCAAACGTGTGTCTCTCGTTTTAGACCGAGGCAGACCAGCGTTTGGGCTCTGGTGCCTTCATCAGTGTTATTGAAACTAGAAGAGACTGAGTCAAGCAGACCAGCGTTTGGTCTCCAGTGCCTTCATCAGTGTTATTGAAACTAGAAGAGACTGAGTCAAGCAGACCAGCGTTTGGGCTCTAGTGCCTTCATCAGTGTTATTGAAACTAAACTGAGTCAAGCAGACCAGCGTTTGGGCTCTAGTGCCTTCATCAGTGTTATTGAAACTAAACTGAGTCAAGCAGACCAGCGTTTGTGGTCCAGTGTCTTCATCAGTAAGATGCTAAGCGTGAGTGTGGAGTGGAGTGTGTGGGATTGTTTTATCCGCTCTGCCTCTCCTTGTTTCTCCAGGTCCAGGAGTTCGAGCACATCAACGGGAAGTGGAGCCTGCCGGAGCTGAAGCCGGAGAGCAGCGGCGACTCAAAGAAATCCTCCCGGGCCTCGTCCCCCGCCATCCGGACGGTCGCCACGACCCCGGAGCCCAGCGGAAACAGCACCCCCTGCACCTCCCAGCCAGGTACTGCACCCTGATCACACTCCCCGGTACTGCAGTACTACACACACACAAACACACACACACACACACACACTCACTACTGTCCCCTGGATGAACTGACCGGTACTGCAGGGGCTGTGACCTGCACACACACACACACACACACACTGCTCACTGCTCACTCCTGCCCCTTCCACACTCCAATCTCTGCGATGCATAAAAGCCGACGCAGAAACGAAGAAGGCGTCCCGGCAAACCATTGACAGAGGTTTACCTCGTGTCGTGTCACCTGCCGTTGTTACACTGTTGTTTCGTCTGCCACAGCTACCCCCGCCCCCGTCGACAGAGGAGAGAAGAGCGTGAAGGATGGAGAGCCGGAGGAAACGGAGGGCAAAGAGGAGAAAACAGAGAAGGAATCAAAGAGTGCGGAGAGCGGCCGCACCTCAGAGGTACCTGGAAGTACATAGAAAGACTTTGAGTTTTCATTTCCAATCTGATCGTGATTATAGGACAGTTCTCTGTTCATTATACAACACACTTTACAATTCTCATGTTTCCAGATGTGATAAAACTTGCTATTGACATTATTTACCCTGCAGTACAGGGATGGCAGTAAGACTGCTGTTGCATAGTCATTTTGATCTATTCCTGGTTTCGCTACAAGTTTAATAAGACACACCTGAGCTTGTTACCTATTAATTAGTTATTATCAATAATTAGTCATTTAGCAGTCGCTTTTAGCCAAAGCGACTTACAGAGACTAGGGAGTGAACTATGCATCATCAACAACTGCTGCTGCAGAGTCACTTCCAATAGGATCTTGTTTGTTTTACATCTCATGCGAAGGGCAGAGCACAAGGAGGTGAAGTGACTCGCTCAGGGTCACACACAGTGAGACAGCAGTTGAGCTGGGATTTGAACCGGGAACCTCCTTTCTTTAACCACTGGACCACCAAGCCAACTTACCTATACACATTGTGACTAACCAAGCTCGTAATAAAACCTGGAATGGGTCAAACCGCTGTGCAACAGGAGTCTTATTTCCATCCCTGTATTGGTATATTTTTTCATTATACAGATAGCTCTAATTTTGACTAGACGGAGCTAGACTGGGATACAGTGTCACAGCGAGTAACCCTGCGGTCTGTGCCTCTGTCCTTGTCGCTGTGTTTTAGCAGCAGCCTGTACTGGTTCCTGAGGGCAGCTCCCAGGCAGTCACCCCCAGTGAGACACCTGAAAGTCAGGCAGCGGAGTCGGGAGAGGAGGGCAAAGACCCACCACAGAGTGAGGATAAGAAACTAGAGGAACCGGGAGACCAGGACACAGCAACAGCGCCACCTACAGCCCCAGAGGAGACTCAAGGTACAGACGAGAGTTAGAATCGGTTCTTGTGACATTATCAAATAATTTGATCGTCAAGCGGACCAGCGTTTGGGCTCTAGTGCCTTCATCAGTGTTATTGAAACTAAACTGAGTCAAGCAGACCAGCGTTTGGGCTCCAGTGCCTTCATCAGTGTTATTGAAACTAAACTGAGTCAAGCAGACCAGCGTTTGGGCTCTAGTGCCTTCATCAGTGTTATTGAAACTAAACTGAGTCAAGCAGACCAGCGTTTGGGCTCTAGTGCCTTCATCAGTGTTATTGAAACTAAACTGAGTCAAGCAGACCAGCGTTTGGGCTCTAGTGCCTTCATCAGTGTTATTGAAACTAAACTGAGTCAAGCAGACCAGCGTTTGGGCTCTAGTGCCTTCATCAGTGTTATTGAAACTAAACTGAGTCAAGCAGACCAGCATTTGGGCTCTAGTGCCTTCATCAGCGTTATTAAATGTATCCCGATGTTTTCTTGCAGATTCTGTGAAGAAAGAAGATATAAAGATGGAATTGAAGCAGGCTGAGATCCAGGATACCAAGGGCCCCACAGAGACCCCCGCCACAGAGGTTAAGAAAGGTAAACGTCAACCAGCCTTTCCTGTCAGCAACCAGTCAGCTGCTTCCTCTCAATGACTGGCATGCCTGCAGCAGGCGCCAAACGTGTAATTCAAGGAAAACAAAGCAAGCAAACTGAGAACGTTCTCCTACCTATACTGCAGCAGTTTTAAAACGCTTGCGATATCGTGTTCTCTTTCTGAACTGGCCTGTAGAGTGAATGGAAGTGTGTGTGTGAGGGGCTGTGGTCTGTCTCGTCTGCGATCGTTTTAATGGATGTTCTTGTTTTGTTTTTTGGGGGGTTTTTTTTCGCAGAGGAAGTTAAGATTGAGAAGGAGGCTGGAAGGGCGACCGCAGTGCCTGCTGGGAAGGAGGAGGCTGGCGGCCGGGGGAGCGGGAGGAGAGAGGAGAGGAGCGAGCGGCCGCGGTTCATGTTCAACATCGCAGACGGAGGGTTCACAGGTACAGACACACAGACAGACACACATACAGGCAGGCAGGCAGACACACAGACAGGCACAGGCAGACACAGACACAGGCAGGTAGACACAGACACAGGCAGACACAGACAGACACACAGACAGGCAGGCAGACACACAGACAGGCAGACAGACAGGCAGGCAGACAGACAGATGGAGGCAGACGCAGACACAGGCAGGTAGACACAGACAGTCACAGACACAGACAGACACACAGACACAGACAGGCAGGCAGACACAGACAGACACACAGACAGGCAGGCAGACACACAGACAGACAGACAGGCAGGCAGACACACAGACAGGCAGGCAGACACAGACAGACATAGACAGATGGAGGCAGACGCAGACACAGGCAGGTAGACACAGACAGTCACAGACACAGACAGACACACAGACACAGGCAGGCAGACACAGACACAGACAGACATAGACAGATGGAGGCAGACGCAGACACAGGCAGGTAGACACAGACAGTCACAGACACAGACAGACACACAGACACAGACAGGCAGGCAGACACAGACAGACACACAGACAGGCAGGCAGACACACAGACAGGCAGACAGACAGGCAGGCAGACACACAGACACAGACAGACATAGACAGATGGAGGAAGACGCAGACACAGGCAGGTAGACACAGACAGTCACAGACACACAGACACAGACAGGCAGGCAGACACAGACAGACACACAGACAGGCAGGCAGACACACAGACTGGCAGACACAGACAGACACACAGACAGACACAGACAGGCAGGCAGGCAGAGAAAGCTTCTTACAGCAAAAGCCGAGGCTTTTGAATCCACTCTCCTTGCAAACAAATCTTTCATCTTGTTAATGACCCCAAAATCCCAACACTATTTTCTAACATGGCCACATCTCTCTGTATCTCTCTCTCCTCTCTCTCTCTCTCTCTCTCTTCTCCCTCTCTCTCTCTCTCTCTCTCTCTCTCTCTCTCTCTTGCAGAGCTGCACACGATATGGCAGAATGAAGAGCGTGCCGCCATCTCCTCTGGCAAAATCAATGAAATTTGGCACCGTCGCCATGACTACTGGCTGCTAGCGGGCATCGTGGTGTATCCCTCTGTATACATCCTGTTAGAAAGACACTGACAGGAATCAAAACAAGGCTGCTGTTGCATCGCGGTTTCACCCATTCATAGCAGGTTTTACTACGAGCTTGGTCAGCCACAGTGTGTGTACAGGCAACAAGCTCAGGTGAGTCTTATTAAACTCATAGTGAAACCAGGAATGGGTCAAACTGCTACGCAGTGTCTGTGTGTCTCTGTCCCTGTGTGTGTGTGTTTCTCTGTGTGTCTGTGTCTGAGCGTGTATGTGTGTGCCTGTGTCTTGTAAGAGGTTTGATTTCTTCTCAAAAATAATTAATCTTCTTCAAGTTAATCAAAAATAGTTTATTCAGGAATCAAAGTGCAAGCAGGAACAAAGCAAATCAAAGAACACATGCAGCATGCGGTAGACCTCAGGAGGTGTAGCGTCTGAGCTGGCATCAGTGGAGATGTTAGTTTCTGAGCCAGCATCAGTGGAGATGTTTCTTAGCTGAGCAAAGAAATGACTTCGCACAGCACAGATACGCAGCTAGCTTACGTCATTTCCTTGACCAGATTTGGGCTTATTTCCCTAGCATGGTGCGAGACAAAGCTCATTAAAAGTTAACATTTGCGTTTCCTGTTCACTTTGCCAATGTCAGCAGAAACCCAGATAACAAGAAGTTACTTTTAAGAACAACGCTATGAGGTTTTTCTCAATTCTCGCAGGCAGCAAAGCGCCATACCCGCGCATCACAAGGTTGAACGACAAGCTGGTGATTGCAAACGGCTGATGTGCACCAGCCATGTACAGCTTCATTTTAAGAGTTTATTAACCCTGCGTTGATTCAGAGCTTACATTAAAACACAGGAAAATCACACAGTGTTTACAGACAGTTAAAACGATTTCTTTACCATTTAAATGGGAAGCATTATACGGGTTGTATAATGAAAAGGAACAAAGGCTGATGAAACAATATTTAACTGGAACAGTGTGTACCCTGCCCCACACAAGGTGCGTGGTTATCAGAAAAAGCTGGTTATGTAAGTGTTCCAATTGTATAGTGTGTTGTTATGCGTTCTGTGACACCTAAAATTATAGCGTGTCACTTTTAAAAAGTAAATGGTTTTAGAACCAGTTTCAATTGCTTTGATTATGGTTTGTACGTAGGCTCAAAACAGCTTATTAAGCAAAAACAATGTATGCAGAAACAAGTGTGTTGTCTGTCCCCAGGCCACATCTGCACTCTGAGGTATGAAAAGCCAGTCGCTCCAACATGGGTGTATTTCGGGCCACGTGCCAAGCTAAAGGGGTTAAGGTCAGGGAAATACACAGGCAAAAATCCTTACAGTCTCTTGAGAGTCTGTGTCTGTTTCTCTGTGTGTGTCTCTTTCTCTGTGTGTGTCTCTTTCTCTGTCGGTGTCTGAGTGTGTATGTGTGTGTCTCTGTCCCTGTGTGTCCCCGTCCCTGTGTGTCCCCGTCCCTGTGTGTCCCTGTCCCTGTGTGTCCCCGTCCCTGTGTGTCCCCGTCCCTGTATGTCTCTGTCCCTGTGTGTCCCCGTCCCTGTGTGTCTCTGTCCCTGTGTGTCCCATCCCTGTGTCCCTGCTGGTTGTGTCTCCTTGACCCCCTCAGTCACGGCTACGCTCGCTGGCAGGACCTCCAGAGTGACAGCCGGTTCAGCATCATTAACGAGCCGTTCAGGAGTGAGAGCAGCAAGGGCAACTTCCTGGAGATGAAGAACAAGTTCCTAGCTCGCAGGTTCAAGGTGAGGACCCCCTCGCTCCCCGTGTCTCTCTCTGTATTCACTCTCTCTTTACATTGACTCTCTCCCTCCTTGCCTCTCTCTCTGCATTGCCCCTCTCTGCATTCTCTGTCTCTCGCTCTGCATTGCCCTTCTCTGCATTCACTCTCTCTCTCTCTCTCTCTGCATTGCCTCACTGTATTCTCTCTCTCTCTCTCTCCCTGCATTGCCTCTCTCTATTCTCTCTTTCTCTCTCTGCATTCTCTCTGTATTCACTCTCTCTCTCTCTCTGTCTCTCTCTCTCTCTCTCTCTCTCTCTCTCTCTGCATTGCCTCTCTCTGTATTCTCTCTTTCTCTAGCTGCTGGAGCAGGCCCTGGTGATTGAGGAGCAGCTCCGACGCGCTGCCTACCTCAACATGAGGCAGGAGTCCAGCCACCCCGCCATGGCTCTGAGCGCCCGCTTCACAGAGGCGGAGTGCCTGGCTGAGAGCCACCAGCACCTGTCCAAGGAGTCCCTGGCAGGGAACAAGCCCGCCAACGCAGTCCTGCACAGGGGTGAGTGAGTCCTGCACAGCGCTTCCACTGTGTCTCTGGCTGTGCTCCAGTGTGTCGTTGCCCCTGGTTACAGTGTGTCTCTGGCTGTGCTCCAGTGTGTCGTTGCCCCTGGTTACAGTGTGTCTCTGGCTGTGCTCCAGTGTGTCGTTGCCCCTGGTTACAGTGTGTCTCTGGCTGTGCTCCAGTGTGTCGTTGCCCCTGGTTACAGTGTGTCTCTGGCTGTGCTCCAGTGTGTCGTTGCCCCTGGTTACAGTGTGTCTCTGGCTGTGCTCCAGTGTGTCGTTGCCCCTGGTTACAGTGTGTCTCTGGCTGTGCTCCAGTGTGTCGTTGCCCCTGGTTACAGTGTGTCTCTGGCTGTGCTCCAGTGTGTCGTTGCCCCTGGTTACAGTGTGTCTCTGGCTGTGTTTCAGTGTTGAACCAGCTGGAGGAGCTGCTGAGTGACATGAAGGCCGATGTGAGCCGCCTCCCCGCCTCGCTGTCCCGCCTCCCCCCCATCGCAGCGCGGCTGCACATGTCAGAGAGGAGCATCCTGAGCAGACTGGCCAGCAAGGGCAGTGAAGCCCAGAGCAGCACGGTACGGACTGACACACAGACACACACAGAGACTGAAACACACTGACACACAGACACACTGACACACAGACACACTGACACACAGAGACTGAAACACACTGACACACAGACACACTGACACACAGAGACTGAAACACACTGACACTGAGACACACTGACACACAGAGACTGAAACACACTGACACACAGACACACTGACACACAGAGACTGAAACACTGACACTGAGACACACTGAGACTGAAACACACTGACACACAGAGACTGAAACACACTGACACACTGACACACAGACACACACAGAGACTGAAACACACTGACACACAGACACACTGACACACAGAGACTGAAACACTGACACTGAGACACACTGAGACTGAAACACACTGACACACAGAGACTGAAACACAGACACTGAGACACACTGAGACTGAAACACAGACACAGAGACACACTGAGACTGAAACACACTGACACACAGAGACTGAAACACACTGACACACTGACACACAGACACACACAGAGACTGAAACACACTGACACACAGACACACTGACACACAGAGACTGAAACACTGACACTGAGACACACTGACACTGCGACACACTGAGACTGAAACACAGACACAGAGACACACTGAGACTGAAACACACTGACACACAGACACACTGACACACAGAGACTGAGACACACTGACACTGAGACACACTGAGACTGAAACACAGACACAGAGACACACTGAGACTGAAACACAGACACACAGACACACACAGAGACTGAAACACACTGACACACAGACACACTGACACACAGAGACTGAGACACACTGACACTGAGACACACTGAGACTGAAACACAGACACAGAGACACACTGAGACTGAAACACACTGACACACAGACACACTGACACACAGAGACTGAGACACACTGACACTGAGACACACTGAGACTGAAACACAGACACAGAGACACACTGAGACTGAAACACAGACACAGAGACACACACAGAGACTGAAACACACCGACACACAGAGACTGAAACTCTGGCACTGAGACACACAGAGACTGAAACACTGACACTGAGACACACAGAGACTGAAACACACTGACACACAGAGACACTGACACACTGGCACTGAGACACACAGAGACTGAAACACACTGACACACTGAGACACACTGACACACAGAGACTGAAACACACTGACACTGAGACACAGACACACAGAGACACACAAACACTGACACACAGAGACTGAAACACTGACACTGAGACACACTGACACTGAGACACACTGAGACTGAAACACAGACACAGAGACACACACAGAGACTGAAACACACTGACACACAGAGACTGAAACTCTGGCACTGAGACACACAGACTGAAACACTGACACTGAGACACACAGACACACTGACACACAGAGACTGAAACACACTGACACTGAGACACACAGACACACTGACACACTGAGACTGAAACACAGACACAGAGACTGTAACACACTGACACACTGGCACTGAGACACACAGAGACTGAAACACACTGACACACTGGCACTGAGACACACAGAGACTGAAACACACTGAGACACACTGACACACAGAGACTGAAACACACTGACACTGAGACACAGACACACACAGAGACACACAAACACTGAGAGACAGAAACACTGACGCACAGATACACAGACACTCACAGACACAAGGACACTGACACCGTTGTTAATAATGTAACCCAGTGGTTCCTGTTCCAGCGCTGTCCTCTTCTCTCCCTGCAGCCCATCCCCCCCGGACCATATGCCACGCCCCCCAACTTTGGGCCAGCCTTTAGCCCCGCCCCTTCGGGGACTGTGACGACGGGAGGAGCCAATTACAGCCAGATGGCGCCAGGGTCCTTCATATCAGGTGAGTCCAGCTCGAACCAGCTGGCAGCCATGGGGCATGGCAACGAATCCCAGCGAGGATTCAGAGCCTAGACAGGGGAGGCAGAACCCATTCCGTGTCCAAAACGTTTCAACCCCAGCATTAAAAACACCGCTGAACTTGAACGCATATTGAGAATGTTTGTGACCTACCGGAAAACCTGTCTTTTGAGATTCCCTCCATTAGAGGGTCTGTTGCTCTGTGATGCACCACAACAGAGAGGGATGCTGAAGCGTGTTAAGAAACAGCAAAGTGTAATAAAGCGCAGTGAAAGCATGGTGAAGCACAGGGAAGCATTGTAAAGCACAGAGAGGTCTGGTGAAGCACAGGGAAGCATTGTAAAGCACAGAGAGGTATGTTAAAGCATAGGGAAGCATTGTAAAGCACAGAGAGGTGTGGTAAAGCATAGGCAAGCATTGTAAAGCACAGAGAGGTCTGGTAAAGCATAGGGAAGCATTGTAAAGCACAGAGAGGTATGGTAAAGCATAGGGAAGCATTGTAAAGCACAGAGAGGTGTGGTAAAGCATAGGGAAGCATTGCAAAGCACAGAGAGGTATGGTAAAGCATAGGGAAGCATTGTAAAGCACAGAGAGGTGTGGTAAAGCATAGGGAAGCATTGTAAAGCACAGAGAGGTGTGGTAAAGCATAGGGAAGCATTGTAAAGCACAGAGAGGTGTGGTAAAGCATAGGGAAGCATTGTAAAGCACAGAGAGGTCTGGTGAAGCACAGGGAAGCATTGTAAAGCACAGAGAGGTCTGGTGAAGCACAGGGAAGCATTGTAAAGCACAGAGAGGTCTGGTGAAGCACAGGGAAGCATTGTAAAGCACAGAGAGGTCTGGTAAAGCATAGGGAAGCATTGTAAAGCACAGAGAGGTCTGGTAAAGCATAGGGAAGCATTGTAAAGCACAGAGAGGTGTGGTAAAGCATAGGGAAGCATTGCAAAGCACAGAGAGGTCTGGTAAAGCATATTAAAATTACATGGCATGATAAATGCATAGTATAACCATGGGGAAAGCAAGAGACAACTGCAAAATGACTGCAAGTATAACATGGTAAACTCTTGTAAATGATTAGCGGTGGTTTTGAGAGCTCTGTTATCTCAGTTAACTTTAATACTCAGTGCCACATTTTTCCTTAACAGTCCCATCTGTTTGTTTTTTTTTAAGCACTTGTTTATATAAAAGATTAAATATAGATGAGAGCAATCCAGCTGGCAGCGACGACCGGGAGACTGGGAATTCAGAAAAGAGAAACAAATAACCACACAGCTTTCTTACACAAACCACCCCGAGCTCCGTCTGCATTGCCAACAAACCCCGGTGATTGGAAAGAAAGAAAGAAAAAGAGTTTTAATTTTAAGATTTAAAACGTTCTACACTGTGTTATTTTACAGTGGTTAGACCTAACAGTTCTAACATCCAAAAAGCATTTGCAAAACTACTTTGAAATAGCATTACATGGAAAAGCACTGCAAAACTACATTGAAAAAGCACTGCAAAACTGCGTAGAACGTAAACATTGTGTTATTTCTTAAGTGGTTAGCTCTAACAAATATAACATCTAACATCAGAAATCTTACATGTTGGGCAAAGTTGTATTGAAATGCATTGCAAAACTATGTGGAAAAGCATTGCAAAACCATACTGAAAAAGCATTGCAAAACCATATTGAAAAAGCATCGCAAAACCATATTGAAAAATGATCGGAAAGCCATATTGAAAAACACTGCAAAGCTACATAGAAAAACACTGCAAAACTATATTGAAAAACACTGCAAAACTATATTGAAAAATAAAAATACACTGCAAAACTGGTCTTTCCTGTGGGGACAAGAATAAGTGACACAAAAAAACAAAAAGCTGTGATATTTCAGGGGCTGTATATACCCCCTGTACGAGAGAAACCCAGGATTAAATCTGAAGCACTGAGATCACTGCCCTAGACCTTGCCCGTATACAGTGTCACTTATCTGACCCACAGAAGCCAGCGCCAGCCAGAAGACCAAGGAGCACGACATCCTCCAGCGGCAGCGCGTGGTGGATCTGTGGAAGGACGGCAAGTCGGAGGGCTCCATCGGGCTGGAGCTGAGGATGCCCAAGTCCACAGTGCACAGCATCATTGTCAAGTACCGGCTCAGCAACACCGTAGAGAACCTGCCCCGTAATGGCAGACCGAAGAAGCCCTGAGCCGGGGGAGAGAGGGACAGAACCACAGGCAAACCTGACTCCCCACCCCCACACACACACACACACACAGAGAGCCACAAGGACAAAGTGTGAAAACAGCACTGCTGCAGAGTCACAAGCCGGACAGAGCCGCAAGGGCAAGATCATTATTAACCCTTAGGGAGGGAGCAAAGAAAATCAACTGGCCGTCGCAAGCAAACAAGGAAGGAGTGAGCAAAGGAACCCAGGGAATGGCAAGAAGCTACAAGGAGACCCGGTCACACACCCCAGCCCAGATTGGTGGGGAGGGGGGGGCGGGGTGGAAGCAATCCCAGTTGCAAGGGAGTCACAACGAGGCGCAAACCAACCCCCGCCACCCCCCCCCTCATCCCATCCCATCTCAGCCAGAACGGAGCACAGAGACCGACAGGGACAGCCAATCAGAGGCAGGGAGGGGGCCGGACTTCACAAGGGACAAAAGGAACCGGCAGACTTTTCTAGCGGAAACGTTGTTTTTATTTTTTTTTGTCTTCGAGTTTCTAAAGTTTCTTTTTGTTTCTTCGTATTTCTGAATTCGGTACGGTCGGGGCGGTTAAGAGCTAACGGTTGTTTGGACGTGTAACTCGGCTGCTTACTCCGGAGTGTGGAGCGGAAGGCAGCTCAGGTGTGGATGTTGTTGTGAGGCTGTTCTGGTCTCCGGTCCTCTCCCAGCACACCGCTGTTGCAGTGCTGTCGGCACCTGACAATAGAAAATGAACGCACGGTTATGCATCACTGTGCTGTACTGCTTCTGAAATCGAATTGTAAAATAAAATCTTGTTTTCCAAAAAAGATATCGATTCCTGTCCCCTCCCCTCATTCCGAGTGCTGCTTCTTGATATGTAGTTTTGCAATGTTTTTCAATATAGTTTTGCAGTGTTTTCAATATAGTTTTGCAATGCTTTTCAATATAGTTTTGCAGTGTTTTCAATATAGTTTTGCAGTGTTTTTCTATGTAGCTTTGCAGTGCTTTTCAGTATAGTTTTGCACAACATGTAAGATTTCTGATGTTGAATGTTAGATTTGTTAGATCTAACCACTTTAACATAACACAGCGTAGACATTATTACACTTTGCTGTACTTTTAACATGGGAAACTCATAACGGTTAGTTAACCCTGCTTTTAATATGCTTTACCAGACCTCTCTGTGCTTTACAATGCTTCCCTATGCTTTACCAGACCTTTCTGTGCTTTACAATGCTTCCCTATGCTTTACCAGACCTCTCTGTGCTTTACAATGCTTCCCTATGCTTTACCACACCTCTCTGTGCTTTACAATGCTTCCCTATGCTTTACCAGACCTCTCTGTGCTTTACAATGCTTCCCTATGCTTTACCAGACCTCTCTGTGCTTTACAATGCTTCCCTTTGCTTTCACTGTGCTTTATTACACTTTGCAGTGTTTTTACTATGAGGAAACGTATTGAATTGATATTTCTGTGTTTTCATTCATTTTTCAATTTTCTTGTTGTCTCTCTCGCTCTCTCCCCCACCAGTGTTGAACGGGCCTCCGGTGACAGTCAAAAAAGAGAGGGATGGGGAGAGTAATGAACGAAAGGAGGGGAGGAGCAGTGGAGAGGTGATCTGCATTGATGACTGACCCTGCCCCCCAGCACATCAGTCATGGATATTCCCAGAATGCACATATACCCCTTTAATAGCACGCCAGAGATTGCAACTCATTTATTGAAACGATTCTGACAGCATTGTGTTTTGAGGACAGACACAGCTGATAAAAGCCATTTTTTAGAGGTTTTTTTTTTAGTGCTGCCGTGGCCGCTGATAGCAGGTAAGGCTTAGTCATGCTGTACTATAACAAGCCCGGGTTCAACCCAGCCAAGCTTCTGACACCCTGTCAAGAACCTCTTACTGGTCCGATTCTCGTGCTCACTGTGATTTGTTGTTTTATTGTAAGTTTCATAACCTTTCGGTTTTGTGATTCACTTTTATATATTTTAAGTGTTTTTAATTGTTTTATTTTGTTGAAGCTTCAACCAAAAAAAAAAATAGTAAGATGAATGTGCAATTCCAGCACTATAGTGTTCAAAATACAGTCTGAAATACTAAAAGAAACGGAATGAATTCAGTGACTAACGTTTCCATTAGAAGTCTTTCTCAGCGTCTTCAGTGTAAATTCAATGGCTAACGTTTCCACTAGAAGTCTCTCAGTGTCTCCAGTGTAAATTCAATGGCTAACGTTTCCACTAGAAGTCTTTCTCAGCGTCTTCAGTGTGAATTCAATGGCTAACGTTTCCACTAGAAGTCTCTCTCAGTGTCTTCAATGTAAATTCAATGGCTAACGTTTCCACTAGAAGTCTTTCTCAGTGTCTTCAGTGTAAATTCAATGACTAACGTTTCCATTAGAAGTCTTTCTCAGCGTCTTCAGTGTGAATTTATACCACTTTGGAAACAAATGAAGACATTGAAAAAAGTGGGAACGTCTGTTGCTGAATTTACACTGAGAAAGACTTCTAGTGGAAACGTTAGCCATTGAATTCACACTGAAGACACTGAGAAAGACTTCTAGTGGAAACGTTAGTCATTGAATTTACACTGAAGACACTGAGAAAGACTTCTAGTGGAAACGTTAGCCATTGAATTTACACTGAAGACACTGAGAAAGACTTCTAGTGGAAACGTTAGTCATTGAATTCACACTGAAGACTCTGAGAAAGACTTCTAGTGGAAACGTTAGTCATTGAATTTATTCCATATTTGTAAATTCGGCATTATTGAGTATTTTTTTGCCCTGGCAGCATTGTCCCTGATATCTAGGCTGTTTTTTCTGTTTTTCTCTTGCTGCTTGTTTAGTTTACTATAATGCACTTTTGACTAAACACAGCCATGTGGATTTAAGGTCATTTCCTGTGTCACTGGTTTGCTTGGCTGTCATCCCTTTAAAGAGAAAACAGCTTAAAATAAAATCTTCTGGTTTTTTGTTTTTTTTTTAACTGCATTTTTTATGTTGTTGGCTGTCATTCTGAGTGGTTGTTACTGTGATTATTCAATTATTATATATATGTTTTTGTTTTTATAAGTCCATGGTAAGGTGTGTTCACTGACGCTTGGAGCAGCTCTTGTTCAATTCTTGTTCCTCTGCCATAGATACATGCAACACAGGCAAGACCAGCCAGTGTCTAATAGAAGTATCGAGTGATCTCCCATTTTGTAAACAATTTCCCATTGTTTTTGCCGGCAGTACACTAGCTGTACACTAGGTGGTGCTGGTGCTTACTATTTCTTTGTATCAGAAAATCAACAGCTATATTTTATTTCAGCTAACTAAAATTAAATACCGCGCAAGAAAATACATTTCTCTTCAGCTAAATATCACTCAGTAACGTACCTTTGTTAGTCTGCAACTTGAAAGCTCACAGTATCCCAAAAAATCGGATCAGTTCACTGCAGTATAGTAATACATAGCTGTGGCCAAAAGTGTAGCGTCACCTAGAATTATAGGATTGAGATATATATATTTAAACATAATTTTGATCTTTAACATCATGTTGTAATCCATTTTTGTCAGTTTTTGTTTTCTTTTAGTGTATGGAAAACCACAAAGCAGTGTGTGATTCAATATTTTAACAAGGTAACATTATTCAGCAGGTTTCATTCGACTTTATGAAGCAGAATCAGTATATATAGGGTGATGCAAAACTTTTGGCCATAGCTGTAGATACACTTTTGATGTATTTTTTTTAATTTTTTTTAAATAATTTTCTTTTAGACACAGCATTTGGCTGAAGGAAACGCAAGCAAGCCAGCACAGCTTAAAAGAACTAAAAGTGATTACCTGCAACGATTTCATATCGCTAGCAAACAGCCGTGGTTAACCGATCAATCCACGGAGCGGGTCGGGTGATCAGTCGATCAACAGAAAGCAGCGAGGTTCAAAAACGTCGTTTGCAACAAGAACGGTTGCGAACTTCGTGGGGAAAAAAAAAAAGTCAGAACCAAAAGAGAGTTTGAAATGTAATTCTGAGGCTCTTGTTGGTGTTATTTATTTATTTTTTTTGTACTGCGTTTTGATTGTGTTCAGTCTTTGGCGTGTGTACCTGCGTTGGTCCTTCTCGTGGGTGTGAGACGTGGAATGAAGATCGTCTCCCTCTCTGTTAAAGTTCGTTCAGGCGAGCGACTCCTACATGCTGTGTGTTCAACAGCGCTACTGCTGCCCACCAACCTGTTCATAATAAAGACATCTCGTCACCCTCTGTCCTGCTGGGGTTTCTTTTTTTTCTCTCTGTTTCTCCAATTGAAACGAGCTGCTGCAGGAATGTTAATAGAGATTTTATTACAGGCACGGAAATGAATTTTAAACATAGCATTAAACATTTACACAGACTTATGTACTCTGTAAGAATATACGTGCATATACTGTCACTTATAAAAGTTTCCCCCATAGTGAAAGCACAGCCAAGGGTAATAGAGAGAGGTGTGGTAAAGCATAGGGAAACATTGTAAAGCACAGAGAGGTCTGGTAAAGCATAGGGAAGCATTGTAAAGCACAGAGAGGTCTGGTAAAGCATAGGGAAGCATTGTAAAGCACAGAGAGGTGTGGTAAAGCATAGAGAGGTGTGGTAAAGCATAGGGAAGCATTGTAAAGCACAGAGAGGTCTGGTAAAGCACAGAGAGGTGTGGTAAAGCATAGGGAAGCATTGTAAAGCACAGAGAGGTCTGGTAAAGCATAGGGAAGCATTGTAAAGCACAGAGAGGTCTGGTAAAGCATAGGGAAGCATTGTAAAGCACAGAGAGGTCTGGTAAAGCATAGGGAAGCATTGTAAAGCACAGAGAGGTCTGGTAAAGCATAGGGAAGCATTGTAAAGCACAGAGAGGTCTGGTAAAGCACAGGGAAGCATTGTAAAGCACAGAGAGGTCTGGTAAAGCGTATTAAAAAACAGGGTAAACTAACCTTTATATAAGTTTCCCACAGTAAAATTATGCTTTACCATACCGCGCTGTGCTTTACAATGCTCCCCTATGCTTTACCACACCTCTCTGTGCTTTACAATGCTTCCCTATGCTTTACCACACCTCTCTGTGCTTTACAATGCTTCCCTATGCTTTACCAGACCTCTCTGTGCTTTACAATGCTTCACTATGCTTTACCATACCTCTCTGTGCTTTACAATGCTTCCCTATGCTTTACCATACCTCTCTGTGCTTTACAATGCTTCACTATGCTTTACCATGCTTTCACTGTGCTTTATTACACTTGACTGTGCTTTCATTATATAGGACACTTTTATAAAGGACAAACCCTGGGCTCAGTATGCATGGGATTGTGAACTTTAAAAATAACCACAAAAACAAATAACAGGAAGGCTGATTATTGCATATTAAAAAAAAGGGAAGCTCACAGTTCACCCAAGGAAGTAAACAACCTTGGTTTACCCTTCCCCCCTCCTCCTCCCCCTCTAAAATGTGAGTGCCCTGTGAAGCTGGAGAAGGAAGTGAAACTGCAGCACTGGAGTGAGTACCATGAGGGAAGCAGAAGTGGTCAGGGCAGCACGGGCTGTCACGCTGCAGTCCTGGAGGGCCGCCGCGGGGTCTTCTGGGTTTCATTCAGACCCCAGCTCTCCATTATTATTATTATTATTATTTGTTTATTTAGCAGACGCCTTTATCCAAGGCGACTTACAGAGACATAAGAACATAAGAAAGTTTGCAAACGAGAGGAGGCCCCATTCATCCCATCTTGCTCGTTTGGTTGTTAGTAGCTTATTGATCCCAGAATCTCATCAAGCAGCTTCTTGAAGGATCCCAGGGTTTCAGCTTCAACAACAGGGGAGTTGGTTCCAGACCCTCACAATTCTCTGTGTAAAAACATGCCTCCTAGACTAGGGTGTTCTGAACTATGCATCAGCTGCAGAGTCACTTACAATTACGTCTCACCCGAAGGATGGAACACAAGGAGGTTAAGTAATTTGGTTAAGTACACAATGAGTCTGGCTGAGGTGGGATTTGAACCGGGAACCTTCTGGTTACAAGCCCTTTTCTTTAACCACTGGACCACTCAGCCTCCTATTAACTTCATAGATCTCATTATTTGTTTATTTGGGACGTTCCAAGTTCTTTTACGGTTGATTTCCAAAACTTGATTTCGAGGTTCAAGGTACACTACCTGTAAAACATGCCGAGTCCCGGAAAGACGTGTCGAGCGTGTCTAATTCATGAATCAAATCATTCACTTCAAATTAAGGTTAATCGAGAGCTCAAGTTGGAATGAAAAACCAGACGCCCCCCCCCCCCCCCCGTGGCCGTCGAGGACTGGAGTCTGACACCTCTGGCTGAGAACAACGGCGATCTCAGCGCGTGAACAGGCGCTGCTTTTTATACAACGTTTATACAAAATAAAACATTTTTTTAAAAAACATACATTAAAAAATAAAGTCTTTTCAAATTACATTACAAAAAAAAAAAAAAAAAGTACCTGTCTCTTTTAAATGTTTCTGCGAGGGATTCTTACTGCAGTTACTCCAAAGCTACTGTTTTGATGAGCCTGTCTTGCTATGATTATGGGTTTAGGAGCTGCTCTTTGGTTCAAAGTGTCTGCCTGTAACACAGGCTAGATCAACCAAAGAGTCTTTGGAAGCACGAGCCAGCGCTAGTGAGCTGCCAATACACTGGCTGTGCACTAGATGGCGCTGGTGGTTACTGATGTAAAGATTGGCTGATCCAGCCTTTGTTACAAGTCTGTGGCAGGCAGGCACCTAGCACTGAGGAACAGGTGTGTGCCTGTCTTGTATATTGCTCCTGTGCAGGTATTCATAATTCATCAAGAGCTGCTGTTGCAATTTGTAACGTCTGTAGGGGGTGCTGTGTTCAGCTAGTTTATTAACGTTAGTTTGTCTATTATTATTATTATTATTATTATTATTATTATTATTATTATTATTATTAATATTAACATGCACTTGCCTGTTGCTTTTCTCTTACTTTCTTATTCAATTCATATCATATGCTGATGCATGTACGTTGTGACAAGTAATATTTATTTATTTGTTAATTCATTAATATTGTGTCTGGTGGTCAACTCCGTCTTAGAGAACACCTCGCTTGCTTCACGAGGGGTGTTGTCTGAGCCGGAGACGACTGTAGTAATAAAATAGTGAGTTTTAAGTATAGGTTTTGTGTGTGTGTGTGTGTGTGTTTTTATATATAGACACACAGACTTTGGCAATATGTTTCCATTATAATCAAAAATAAATCCAGTTATATAAGATCACTCAAGGAAGTTTGCCTGCTGGAAAGCCAGTGTCCTCCGACTGTCATACAGTTAAGGAAACTGTGCAGAGAAGAGTAAGCAGTCCCGTTCTGTGAGCAGTCCATTCCCACAGACTGGACACTTTATTAGGACCTGTCCCTAATATTGGGGTCTCTGTTTGCCCTGACCGCAGACTTCACAAGCTGCCGGGAGGAGTCTGTGTGAAGGGGGCATTCATTGATAATTCAACCAGCAGAGAGAGGTAGAGGCGGAGAATCCTGACGAGGTTCAAGTTCATCCCAAGCGTGTTCGACTGGCACGGCGGATCTGGGGTGCGTAACATCCTGGAGAGCAGCTATCGGGGTTCAGCATTGCTGGGTAGAGGAAAGAGACGTAAAACAAACGAGGTCCTATTGGAAGTGGCTCTGCAGCAGTTGTTGATGATTCATAGTTCACCCCCTAGTCTCTGTAAGTCGTATGTGTTGAGTGACTAATTAATAATAATAATAATTAAAAGGTAAATGAATCCGTCCCGATTGAAGACGTGTGATCACGCTTTATCGTAGTTCAGTTACAGCCTCCCTCTCACCTGTCTCCCTCATTCAGCGATCTTGTCAAAGTTTTTGAATTGCACCCTGCAATATGCGTTTGCAAAACTGGATAGAGTGTCTTTCATCGAAGGCGCGGTGTTTATTTAAAAAAAAAAAAAAAAAAAAAAATATCCGACCGGCTGCACATCCCTTCGTTTTCCACCTGGGGTCACTTGACCTGGAAGAGGCCGAAGTAGTTGAGGTCCTGTCGGGGCCGGAGATTCGTCCCTCCGAAGGTCTGGACGGTCAGCTGCTCCGCGGCGGTCAGCCTGACCAGCCCCGACACGTGGCAGGAGTAGAAGTCTCCAAGCTTGGTGGACGGTGAGGAGGACGGGGTCGTCCCGTAGCTCTGCAGACAGCTGAACAGCGGGGCCGTCCCCAGATACACCTGCAGCTTCAGGTAAGCACTTTCTCTCTCCATGAAATGAATCTGGAGACAGAGGGAGATGGGGAGGGGGAGAGAGAGGGGGGTGGGGAGAGGGGAAGGGGAGAGAGAGAAAGGGGGGGTAAGAGGGGAGAGGGAGAGAAATTAAACCAGAACACTGAAAATTTAAAAAAAAATGTTTTGTAAAAATAGGCAAATTAGTGGCTAAGCCCCCTGGTATCTGTGACCCCCTCCCCGCCTCCCCCCCCCCCCCCCCTTTATAAATACTCAGAGAAGCTCACCCTGCAGTACAGGTAATACAGGCCGTCTGTTAGCACTGTGAACCTTCCTGTGCTGGGACTGTACTTCACCGCAGTGCTGGTGTTGAGATTCACCTCAGTCCAGCCTGTGATGATGTGACTGGAAGCTGCTGCAATAGGCAAAGAAACAAGTTTAAAAGGCATGTCGTATGCAGACAGGCTGAAAAGAACTGAATCTATTCAGTCTTGAGCAAAGAAGACGACGCGGCGATCTGATTCAAGCATTCAAAATTCTAAAAGGTGACCCGGGGGACTTTTACGACCAGAAAAAAAGATACAAGGACCCCGCGTGTTGCTACAACCGTTTAAACAACTTACCTGTCAGGTTTCTTTTCATGATTTAACGTTCCGACGGCTTTGAACACTTTAAAAATCTGTTTTTAAAGCTCTTGTGCACCGAGAGGATTATCGCCCCCGTTGTCGAACAGAAAAGCCGGAGCGCTTGTGTATTGTTTTTTTAATCGCTCTTCCTGCAGTGATTTAGAGGACGGATCTCAAACCCCCAGTGCACCAGAGCGGACATTTCGAAAAGAGCTTTGAAACAGACTTTCATTATAGTAAGTTATCCGTGTAAAAAGTTGTCAGGATGTTATAACCACGAAAAGAAAAAAAACGACAGGTACGTTACTTAAACTGTGGTAGCAACAAAAATAAAACAAAACAAAACAAAAATAAAAAACGTAGAAACATGTCACAGTGTAATGCAAGTCCTCACCTCCGGCTGTGTTCTCCGGTTTTACTGAAAAAGAAAGAAAATACATTGAAAACCAAAATATAAAAACACAATAAAACCACTCTCTGTTCCCCATTCCAATGTGAAACCCACACAGAGTTATTGCAAAACACAACATGCAGATGTGCAGCAACATCCACGCCTTCAAACACAAACAGCTAGCCAGGAGTCAAGCAGACCCACAGTGAAAGCACAGCGAAGTGTGATCAAGCACAGTGAAAGCATGGTAAAGCATAGGGAAGCATTGTAAAGCACAGAGAGGTCTGGTAAAGCATAGGGAAGCATTGTAAAGCACAGAGAGGTGTGGTAAAGCATAGGGAAGCATTGTAAAGCACAGAGAGGTGTGGTAACGCATAGGGAAGCATTGTAAAGCAGAGAGAGGTCTGGTAAAGCATAGGGAAGCATTGTAAAGCACAGAGAGGTCTGGTAAAGCATAGGGAAGCATTGTGAAGCACAGAGAGGTCTGATAAAGCATAGGGAAGCATTGTAAAGCACAGAGAGGTCTGGTAAAGCATAGGGAAGCATTGTGAAGCACAGAGAGGTGTGGTAAAGCATAGGGAAGCATTGTAAAGCACAGAGAGGTATGGTAAAGCATAGGGAAGCATTGTAAAGCACAGAGAGGTCTGGTAAAGCATAGGGAAGCATTGTAAAGCACAGAGAGGTCTGGTAAAGCATAGGGAAGCATTGTAAAGCGCAGAGAGGTGTGGTAAAGCATAGGGAAGCATTGTAAAGCACAGAGAGGTCTGGTAAAGCATAGGGAAGCATTGTAAAGCACAGAGAGGTGTGGTAAAGCATAGGGAAGCATTGTAAAGCACAGAGAGGTCTGGTAAAGCATAGGGAAGCATTGTAAAGCACAGAGAGGTCTGGTAAAGCATAGGGAAGCATTGTAAAGCACAGAGAGGTCTGGTAAAGCATAGGGAAGCATTGTAAAGCACAGAGAGGTCTGGTAAAGCATAGGGAAGCATTGTAAAGCACAGAGAGGTCTGGTAAAGCATAGGGAAGCATTGTAAAGCGCAGAGGTACAGTAAAGCATACGTTTAATGTTAAATAGATGTTATAATCATAGAAAACTTTTACATTAAAAAAAATGATAATTTAAAAGGATAATGTTGATAAATATAAGAGAGCATCATTCATGGGCCAGGCTGGGTAAAGGCTCCTGTCCAGACTCAGCAATGCGTTTCTTGCAGTCTGTACGCTGCGCTGGTGTGTGTGCGCCTCTCCTCTCCGTTACTCACTCTCGAAGTGTGCGGCTACCACAGCCTTTCTCTTCCTGTTCCTCTTCAAGCCTGCGCCGAGAAACAAACCCGCAAACATAAACAACATGACAGGTAAGCCTCTACTGTGTCAGTTCAGTGTGCTATAGGAGGTGTAGGGGAGAGAGGCAGAGAGAGAGAAAGAGAGAGAGACAGACAGCATTCATGCACTTTCTATATTATATGCACTGTAGAGTGGTTTTAGTCTGTCCCTGTTCCCCTCAGTCCGTCCCCCTGTCCCTCCTGTCTCTCCCAGTCCCCCCTCAATATGTCCTAGTCTCTCCCAGTCCCCCAATCTCTCATAGTCTCTGTCTCTCCCAATCCCTCTGTTCACCTCAGTCCTCCCTAGTCTCTCCCCATCCCTCCCAGTGGCCCCGTCTCTCCCAGTCCCCCCACAATCTCTCCTAGTCTCTCCCAGTCTCTTTCAGACACTCCCAATCCCTCCGTTCCCCCCCCCCCCCCCCCTCCCCCTCCCCCCTCCCCCTCTCTGAGTACCTGCGGCTCTCTTGGCTCTCTTTTGCTGCAGGTCCTGCTGCTCCATCAGCAGCTGCACCGTCGCCTCTCGCTGCAAATCCACCTGCAGAGACAGAGGCGGGGTTTTGAAAGCACCTGCAGACCCACGCACTCTGTGCAGCTGTGGACAGAAGGTTTGCATCGCCCTAGAACTAACTCTGCTTCGTAAAGTCGAATGAAACCTGCGGAATAATGTTACGTTGACATATTGAATGACACACCGCTTGGTAGTTTCCCCCATAGAACGACAAACTGACAATTTTTTTTTAAAAAAAAGTGACATGTCGAAATCTGACATGAAATACTACTGTACGGCTATCCGGTAGACTTTTTTTTTTTGGCGAGATCATTTTGTAGGTTCTTTGACGACAAGATGTTAAATATTTAAATGATGTGCATGTAGTTTTTTTTTTTTGTAATTACCTCTCAATCCTAGAATTCTAGGTGATGCAAAACCTAGTTTAGATATTTTATTGAAACATCATGTGATCAAACCAAACCGGTTTGAATCTGTAACATTCCCTCTAAAGACTCGAATAACATGCAATGTTTGTTTTTGGTTTTTTTTTCACTTTAACAAGACCGGTCAGTCTTGTTTCAAGCTCCGGTGCCAATAATTTGCATTCCTTTTAAATTCCGGCTCCGGATGCCTGCTCTTCTGTGACAGCGAGCGAAGTCCGACGCATTCCACAGCGCGGAGCCAAAACATTCACATCGAGGGGGTGACGTTACAGTGTCCAGCGGCGTTACAAAATAAATAAATAAATAAATAAATAAATAAAAGGGCGTTTGCAAATTATATAACAGCAAGCACAGTTTGCACGATTTATTTGTTATGGTATAGTTACCTGCACCAGTCGGTCTTGCAAGGTCTGGAGAGAGTGCGACAGGCTGCGCGTGTGACCCCAAGAGAGCGCCGTGAAAACGAGGCTAACCACAGCGACTGACAGGGCGAGGAGAGCCAGCAGACTCCATATGCCGGACCGGCGGAGCTTTTTCTTCGGGAGAAACCTTTGCATTTTGCTTGTGGTTCCTTAACATCTCCGACTTTATTTTTTATTTTCTACTTTCTTGTCTTTTCTTTCCAGTTCAGTGCTTATGTGTCCGTGCGTGTGGGTGTGCGTCTCTCTCTCTCTCTCTCTCTCTCTCTCTCTCTCTCTTTCTCTCTCTCTCTCTCCCTCTCCTGCAAAACTAAACAAAGTTAAACTTCTTCTGGAAACAATCTAGCACACGCACAATCAGAGCGCTTCACATCTCCGACGCATCTCCTTCTGTCTGCATTAGGTTTGCTGTTGCAGCTCCTGCAAGATAACTCGAGCGACAACGCCGAGCGAAGCGCTGGCTGGTCGCGTAGCGCTTAGATAGGAAACCACAGAGATCACGCGTCACACCCAGGGGCTCCAGCAAAAACAGGAATTGGCAGCATCGACACTGGTAAAAAAAAAAAAATCAATCAATCAAAAGGCAGATGTTACTACCTGTAAGATTTTTGCTGGTACTATAAGGCAGCAGTGTGGAGTAGTGGTTAGGGCTCTGGACTCTTGACCGGAGGGTCGTGGGTTCAATCCCAGGTGGGGGACACTGCTGCTGTACCCTTGAGCAAGGTACTTTACCTAGATTGCTCCAGTAAAAACCCAACTGTATAAATGGAGAATTGTATGTAAAAATAATGTGATATCTTGTAACAATTGTAAGTCGCCCTGGATAAGGGCGTCTGCTAAGAAATAAATAATAATAATAATAATAATAATAATAATAATAATAATAATAATAATAATAATAATAATAATAATAATAATAATAAGGAGGCTGTGTGGTCCAGTGGTTAAAGAAAAGGGCTTGTAACCAGGAGGTCCTCGGTTCAAATCCCACCTCAGCCACTGACTCATTGTGTGACCCTGAGCAAGTCACTTCACCTCCTTGTGCTCCGTCTTTCGGGTGAGACGTAGTTGTAAGTGACTCTGCAGCTGATGCATAGTTCACACACCCGAGTCTCTGTAAGTTGCCTTGGATAAAGGCATGTGCTAAATAAACTAATAATAATAATAATAATAATAATAATAATAATAATAATAATAATAATAATAATAATAATAATAATAATGGGTCTGTGAAGTTACAAAATGGAAACCGAAGCAGCAGCAGCGAGTGGGTTTTCATGAGAGGTTTAGTTGATGTTTTTTAACGCAGTCCGCATGGCTGGAGTTTAAATGCTTTGCTGCGCCACTCCCGAAGCAAAGAGGCCAAGGAAAATATATCTGCCTGTCCAGATGTCATGGAGGTTAATGTCTGCTTTGTGTCTGGAGACTTGAGAGGCTCGCTTAAAGAAAAGAGCTTCCTACCAGGAGGTTCAAAGCGTCTGACTCAGTAATAATAATAATAATAATAATAATAAGAAGAAGAAGAAGAAGAAGAAGAAGAAGAAGAAGAAGAAGAAGAAGAATCTCGGTGGGAAATGGTTTACAACGGTGCAAGGTGCAAAGACACCTGAGTGATTTTAAAAAAGACATGCACTATGTAGCGCACACTTTCCTATAAATGAAATAAATGCGCGATCCCGCTCCTGGATTTTCTTTATTTAGTTATTTTATCTGTTTGAGGATATCCTTCGAGACCGAGGCCTCGTTTACAAGGAGGTCCTGGGGAAAACAATACAAAAAAAAAATCGCAATCGCAAAGTACAAACAACACAAAAAAAATAAATAATAATAATAAAAACACGTGAACTAAATCAGCCGAATTAAACAAACCCTCCCGCACTAGTTTACTCTTCAAAAGACCCGTAAAAGTGTAAAAAAAAAATTGTAACATTTTTTAAAAGCTCCCGCTTCGTTTTTAACTTAGTTTTGAAAATTGTGCACGGTCCCTAACCCTTTGCCCAGCGAAGGAAATTGAAGCCACTCACTCCCACAGCAGACCAGCGGCAGAAAGCCAGCGGCCCGGCTTATACTATGGAGGCTGGAAACTAACACTGCGCTTTCAAGCGCTGGCGTGACGTCACCGCCTGGAGCTGGGAGTGGGAACGCTGGGAATGGGAACGCTGGTTTGACGACGTCAGAGAAAATCCGTTTCAATTGTGCGCTTGTTAAAAAAATTTAAAAAAAAGTTTGCAAACTGATTGCTAATACATTTTTTTGTAATTATTATTATTATTATTATTATTATTATTATTATTATTATTATTATTATTATATTATTATTATTATTATTATTATTATTATGGCAGGAAATGTATCTGCATTGACAGAGGTAATAAACTGGGCAAATTTACAGAAGGTTATCAGAGAGAAAACAAAAAGATCACACGCAGGGCCGCTTGTTTTTAAAGCCATGACCTGTAAAGTTGGAAAATGATCTTAAAATAGAAAATTTTCAACAGTGGACAAAAATCTCACGAACAAATAAGAATGTGACAATAGACAAGACCATTCTAGTATATAGATATATATATATATATATATATATATATATATATATATATATATATATATATATATATATAGACGTCAGCAGGGCACTTGCAGCAATTCTAACAAAGAACCGACAGATGGCGCTCTCAGTATGTTATTTCCTCAATATACGGGTATTTTTAAAAATGCGGGCGTTCCAGAAATTTAAGCAATGATCTTTTCTGAGTTTTTTTTTTGTTTGTTTTGTTTTGTGCCGAGTTGGACCCCAGGACTGTATAAAGGAGGATAGGAAACTGACGTCACAAGTGGGCAGTGAAGCATTTCTGGAGCCCGTCGAGCTCTTTCACAGCGCTTGCGCTGGCAAAATGTTTCTTGAGATAATCAAGCATTAATTCACATAAA
>NW_026708334.1:0-69166 GCF_902713425.1 Acipenser ruthenus
CCTTGAGCACGCACGGTTGCGTGCACGCCCGTTCCGTGAGCACGCACGGTGGCGTGCACGCCGACGTGAGCGACGCAGGCCGATTTGAACTCGTTTTGGCGCGGCGTGCGATTCAGTGAATTGTTGTTATTATTGAATTATTGGCGAAATGATTTAGACTCAAAACACAATTAATATTAATATAAATAAAACTCTTATTAGAAAAATCAGATGTCTGTTTTAAAAACGTTTAATAAGCTACCGGAGCTGAACACAGCGAACATTATGGTAAGTAGAAAATTAAAAACATGTAATTTTTTTAAATTTAGAAAACAGACGAACAAAAACTATATTTAAATATAAATAATATAAATAACTACATTTCAGAGGGCTGGATCGCATCAATATCAGGGTCTAGCGCTGTATATTATAAAGACATTTCAGAGGGCTGGATCGCATCAATATCAGGGTCTAGCGCTGTATATTATAAAGACATTTCAGAGGGCTGGATCGCATCAATATCAGGGTCTAGCGCTGTATATTATAAAGACATTTCAGAGGGCTGGATCGCATCAATATCAGGGTCTAGCGCTGTATATTATAAAGACATTTCAGAGGGCTGGATCGCATCAATATCAGGGTCTAGCGCTGTATATTATAAAGACATTTCAGAGGGCTGGATCGCATCAATATCAGGGTCTAGCGCTGTATATTATAAAGACATTTCAGAGGGCTGGATCGCATCGATATCAGGGTCTAGCGCTGTATATTATAAAGACATTTCAGAGGGCTGGATCGCATCAATATCAGGGTCCAGCGCTGTATATTATAAAGACATTTCAGAGGGCTGGATCGCATCAATATCAGGGTCTAGCGCTGTATATTATAAAGACATTTCAGAGGGCTGGATCGCATCAATATCAGGGTCTAGCGCTGTATATTATAAAGACATTTCAGAGGGCTGGATCGCATCAATATCAGGGTCTAGCGCTGTATATTATAAAGACATTTCAGAGGGCTGGATCGCATCAATATCAGGGTCTAGCGCTGTATATATAAAGACATTTCAGAGGGCTGGATCGCATCAATATCAGGGTCTAGCGCTGTATATTATAAAGACATTTCAGAGGCTGGATCGCATCAATATCAGGGTCTAGCGCTATATATTAAAAAGACATTTCAGAGGGCTGGATCGCATCAATATCAGGGTCTAGCGCTGTATATTATAAAGACATTTCAGAGGCTGGATCGCATCAATATCAGGGTCTAGCGCTGTATATTATAAAGACATTTCAGAGGGCTGGATCGCATCGATATCAGGGTCTAGCGCTGTATATTATAAAGACATTTCAGAGGGCTGGATCGCATCAATATCAGGGTCTAGCGCTGTATATTATAAAGACATTTCAGAGGGCTGGATCGCATCAATATCAGGGTCTAGCGCTGTATATTATAAAGACATTTCAGAGGGCTGGATCGCATCGATATCAGGGTCTAGCGCTGTATATTATAAAGACATTTCAGAGGGTGGATCGCATCAATATCAGGGTCTAGCGCTGTATATTATAAAGACATTTCAGAGGGCTGGATCGCATCAATATCAGGGTCTAGCGCTGTATATTATAAAGACATTTCAGAGGGCTGGATCGCATCAATATCAGGGTCTAGCGCTGTATATTATAAAGACATTTCAGAGGGCTGGATCGCATCAATATCAGGGTCTAGCGCTGTATATTATAAAGACATTTCAGAGGGCTGGATCGCATCAATATCAGGGTCTAGCGCTGTATATTATAAAGACATTTCAGAGGCTGGATCGCATCAATATCAGGGTCTAGCGCTATATATTATAAAGACATTTCAGAGGGCTGGATCGCATCAATATCAGGGTCTAGCGCTGTATATTATAAAGACATTTCAGAGGGCTGGATCGCATCAATATCAGGGTCTAGCGCTGTATATTATAAAGACATTTCAGAGGGCTGGATCGCATCAATATCAGGGTCTAGCGCTGTATATTATAAAGACATTTCAGAGGGCTGGATCGCATCAATATCAGGGTCTAGCGCTGTATATTATAAAGACATTTCAGAGGGCTGGATCGCATCAATATCAGGGTCTAGCGCTGTATATTATAAAGACATTTCAGAGGGCTGGATCGCATCGATATCAGGGTCTAGCGCTGTATATTATAAAGACATTTCAGAGGGCTGGATCGCATCAATATCAGGGTCTAGCGCTGTATATTATAAAGACATTTCAGAGGGCTGGATTCGCATCAATATCAGGGTCTAGCGCTGTATATTATAAAGACATTTCAGAGGGCTGGATCGCATCAATATCAGGGTCTAGCGCTGTATATTATAAAGACATTTCAGAGGGCTGGATCGCATCAATATCAGGGTCTAGCGCTATATATTATAAAGACATTTCAGAGGGCTGGATCGCATCAATATCAGGGTCTAGCGCTGTATATTATAAAGACATTTCAGAGGGCTGGATCGCATCAATATCAGGGTCTAGCGCTGTATATTATAAAGACATTTCAGAGGGCTGGATCGCATCAATATCAGGGTCTAGCGCTGTAATATATAAAGACATTTCAGAGGGCTGGATCGCATCAATATCAGGGTCTAGCGCTGTATATTATAAAGACATTTCAGAGGGCTGGATCGCATCAATATCAGGGTCTAGCGCTGTATATTATAAAGACATTTCAGAGGGCTGGATCGCATCAATATCAGGGTCTAGCGCTGTATATTATAAGACATTTCAGAGGGCTGGATCTCAGCAATATCAGGGTCTAGCGCTGTATATTATAAAGACATTTCAGAGGGGCTGGAGTCGCATCAACATCAGGGTCTAGCGCTGTATATTATAAAGACATTTCAGAGGGCTGGATCGCATCAATATCAGGGTCTAGCGCTGTATATTATAAAGACATTCAGAGGGCTGGATCGCATCAATATCAGGGTCTAGCGCTGTATATTATAAAGGCATTTCAGAGGGCTGGATCGCATCAATATCAGGGTCTAGCGCTGTATATTATAAAGACATTTCAGAGGGCTGGATCGCATCAATATCAGGGTCTAGTGCTATATATTATAAAGACATTTCAGAGGGCTGGATCGCATCAATATCAGGGTCTAGCGCTGTATATTATAAAGACATTTCAGAGGGCTGGATCGCATCAATATCAGGGTCTAGCGCTGTATATTATAAAGACATTTCAGAGGGCTGGATCGCATCAATATCAGGGTCTAGCGCTGTATATTATAAAGACATTTCAGAGGGCTGGATCGCATCAATATCAGGGTCTAGCGCTGTATATTATAAAGACATTTCAGAGGGCTGGATCGCATCAATATCAGGGTCTAGCGCTGTATATTATAAAGACATTTCAGAGGGCTGGATCTCAGCAATATCAGGGTCTAGCGCTGTATATTATAAAGACATTTCAGAGGGCTGGATCGCATCAACATCAGGGTCTAGCGCTGTATATTATAAAGACATTTCAGAGGGCTGGATCGCATCAATATCAGGGTCTAGCGCTGTATATTATAAAGACATTTCAGAGGGCTGGATCGCATCAATATCAGGGTCTAGCGCTGTATATTATAAAGGCATTTCAGAGGGCTGGATCGCATCAATATCAGGGTCTAGCGCTGTATATTATAAAGACATTTCAGAGGGCTGGATCGCATCAATATCAGGGTCTAGTGCTATATATTATAAAGACATTTCAGAGGCTGGATCGCATCAATATCAGGGTCTAGGCGCTGTATATTATAAAGACATTTCAGAGGGCTGGATCGCATCAATATCAGGGTCTAGCGCTGTATATTATAAAGACATTTCAGAGGGCTGGATCGCATCAATATCAGGGTCTAGCGCTGTATATTATAAAGACATTTCAGAGGGCTGGATCGCATCAATATCAGGGTCTAGCGCTGTATATTATAAAGACATTTCAGAGGGCTGGATCACATCATATCAGGGTCTAGCGCTGTATATTATAAAGACATTTCAGAGGGCTGAATCGCATCAATATCAGGGTCTAGCGCTGTATATTATAAAGACATTTCAGAGGGCTGGATCGCATTAATATCAGGGTCCAGCGCTGTATATTATAAAGACATTTCAGAGGGCTGGATCGCATCAATATCAGGGTTCTAGCGCTGTATATTATAAAGACATTTCAGAGGGCTGGATCGCATCAATATCAGGGTCTAGTGCTTGTATATTATAAAGACATTTCAGAGGGCTGGATCGCATCGATATCAGGGTCTAGCGCTGTATATTATAAAGACATTTCAGAGGGCTGGATCGCATCACTATCAGGGTCTAGTGCTGTATATTATAAAGACATTTCAGAGGGCTGGATCGCATCAATATCAGGGTCTAGCGCTGTATATTATAAAGACATTTCAGAGGGCTGGATCGCATCAATATCAGGGGTCTAGCGCTGTATATTATAAAGACATTCAGAGGGCTGGATCGCATCGATATCAGGGTCTAGCGCTGTATATTATAAAGACGTTTCAGAGGGCTGGATCGCATCAATATCAGGGTGTAGCGCTGTATATTATAAAGACATTTCAGAGGGCTGGATCGCATCAATATCAGGGTCTAGCGCTGTATATTATAAAGACATTTCAGAGGGCTGGATCGCATCGATATCAGGGTCTAGCGCTGTATATTATAAAGACATTTCAGAGGGCTGTGTCATCAATATCAGGGTCTAGCGCTGTATATTATAAAGACATTTCAGAGGGCTGGATCGCATCAATATCAGGTCTAGCGCTGTATATTATAAAGACATTTCAGAGGGCTGGATCGCATCAATATCAGGGTCTAGCGCTGTATATTATAAAGACATTTCAGAGGGCTGGATCGCATCAATATCAGGGTCTAGCGCTGTATATTGTAAAGACATTTCAGAGGGCTGGATCGCATCGATATTCAGGGTCTAGCGCTGTATATTATAAAGACATTTCAGAGGGCTGGATCGCATCGATATCAGGGTCTAGCGCTGTATATTATAAGACATTTCAGAGGGCTGGATCGCATCGATATCAGGGTCTAGCGCTGTGTATTATAAAGACATTTCAGAGGGCTGGATCGCATCAATATCAGGGTCTAGCGCTGTATATTATAAAGACATTTCAGAGGGCTGGATCGCATCAATATCAGGGTCTAGCGCTGTATATTATAAAGACATTTCAGAGGGCTGGATCGCATCGATATCAGGGTCTAGCGCTGTATATTATAAAGACATTTCAGAGGGCTGGATCGCATCAATATCAGGGTCTAGCGCTGTATATTATAAAGACATTTCAGAGGGCTGGATCGCATCACTATCAGGGTCTAGTGCTGTATATTATAAAGACATTTCAGAGGGCTGGATCGCATCAATATCAGGGTCTAGCGCTGTATATTTTAAAGACATTTCAGAGGGCTGGATCGCATCAATATCAGGGTCTAGCGCTGTATATTATAAGACATTTAGAGGGCTGTGTCTCATCAATATCAGGCTTGCTGTGTCTCATCAGTGTCAGGGCTTGCTGTGTCTCATCAGTGTCAGGCTTGCTGTGTCTCATCAGTATCAGGGCTTGCTGTGTAAGTGTTTTCTCAGTGTGTGTTTCTCTCTGATTTCTAGCTCGTTGGAAGTGATGTTTCTGATCTGGAGAAGTTGTCTCGCTCTATTATGGATGAGAACCACAGTTTCAATGTCAATGTGTGAGTCTCTCTGTTTTTTATTTAAGTTTTTAACTTCCTCTCCTCCCATCACCCTCCCTCTATCTCTCTCCCTCCCTCCCCTCTCTTCCGCCCTCTATCTTTCTCTCCCCTCTCCCCTCTCCCCTCTCCCTCCCCTCCCCCCTCTATCTCTCTCTCCCTCTATCTCCCTCTCAATGTCTCCCCTCTCTCCCTCCCTCTATCTCTGTCTCCCCTCTCTCTCTCTCTCTCTCCCTCCCTCCCTCTATCTCTCTCCCTCCCTCTCTCTCTCTCCCTCCCCTCCATTCTTTCCCTCCCCTCTTCCTCCCTCTATCTTTCCCTCCCCTCTCTTCCTCTATCTCCTCTTCCTCCTCTCCCCTTCCCCTCCCCTCCCCTCTCCTTTCCCTCTATCTCTCTATCTCTGTCTCCCTCTATCTCTCTCTCTCCCTCTATCTCTCTCCTCCTCTGTCTCCCTCTCTCCCTCCCTCTATCTCTCTCCCTCCCTCTATCTCTGTCTCCCCTCTCTTCCTCCTCTCTCCTCCTCTCTCAAATTCAGACAGTCTTTATCGACATGATAAATCACACAAGCATTATCGTTGCCAGACTCAACGCAGCTCGTGTTTGTCTCTGTATGAAACTCCAGTTTGATCAGAGCGGACGTCTTGAAAGATCTCCACTCTGCTCTTCCAATGCTAGACCGGACACACGATTCTGACACCTCCCCCTCTCTCTCTCTCTCTCTCTCCCTCCCTCTCCCTCTCCTCTCTCTCTCAGGCGTCTGGCTCAGAGTCTTCCTCTGCCGGTGGAGAATGAGACAGCCGGCCCAGAAGTTGACCTGCTGGTGTTTATGGTGAATCTGCGCAGCAGCTACAGGTAAGAGAGACTCAAACTACAGCTCCCAGCATGCCTCTGCACCCGCGGCAGTGGCGAGGGATGCTGGGAGCTGTAGTTCTTTACTGCAATCTCTGTCTTTCAGCCTCAGTTTGGCCGAGTCCTCCTTGAAGTTCATTGATCCGCACTACTTCCTGGAAAGGTCTACTTTTTAGCCACGGGTGGTGAGTTCTGCATTCAAATAATAAACAAAAAAACACTTATAAAACTGTATCCTTAATAATAATAATAATAATAATAATAATAATAATAATAATAATAATGATAATGATATTGATGATTGATGATGATAATAGTAGTAGTATAACTCTAGGGGGCGCTAGCGGGTTCATGTTAATGCACTAGACTGGCCTGTCACCTTCTAGAGGTTCCAGTCTGGAGGAGGAGGGGGTGGACAGACAGACAGACACCGACATTAAATTAAATCTTACACCTTGTTTGTTAATATTGTCTCTCTTGTCTCTCCTCCCTCTCTCCTCTCCTCTCCCTTTCCTCTTTCTCCTCTCTTCTCTTCCCTCTCCCCCTCCTCTCTTCCCCTCATTTCTCTCCACTCCTCCCCCCTTCCCTCTCCCCTTCTCTCTCTCCTCTTTTTCCTCTCCTCTCTCCCTCTCCTCTTCCCCTTTCTCCTCTCTTCTCTCCCCTCCTCTTCCCTCTCACCCTCCTCTCTTCCCCTTTCTCCTCTCCCCCTCCCTTCCCCCTCTTTCTCCTCTCCTCTCCCTCTCCTCCTTCTCCCTCTCCCTCCTTCTCCTCTCCTCCTCCTCCTCTCCTCCTCTCAGCTCGCTCCTCTCATCTCTCCTCTGATCTGCTCCCCTCTCTCAGAAAGCTCTCTGCTTCCTCTCACAGTCCAGTCCTGTTTGCAGATCTTGAGGTAACTCTCCCTCCCCTCTCCTCCTCCTCCTCTCCTCTCCTCTGATCTGCGCCCCTCTCAGAAAACTCCAGTCCTGTTTGCAGATCTTGAGGTAATTCCCCTCTTCCTCTCCCCTCTTCCTCCTCCTCCTCTCCTCCTCTCAGCTCGCTCCTCTCCCTCTCCTCCTTCTCCTTCTCCTCTCCTCTCCTCCTCTCAGCTCGCTCCTCTCATCTCTCCTCTGATCTGCTCCCCTCTCTCAGAAAGCTCTCTGCTTCCTCTCACAGTCCAGTCCTGTTTGCAGATCTTGAGGTAACTCCACTCTTCACTATTCAAACCAATCTCGAGTTAACAACTGCATCTCCCCCTATATATATATATATAACAAAAAACTACAACTCCCATCAGCCCTTGCTGGCGCGGCTCATGCCGAGGCATGCTGGGAGCTGTAGTTTCCATCCCGATTTCTATGAAGTCCTGATAATTTAAGCGTGTTCTTGGACTGTGTTATTGCTTTCCTAAGCAAGTGAATCTAAAATAGTGTGCCTATCATTCTGAAATAATATATCATATATAATACAATCTCTCTCTCTCTCTCTCTCTCTCTCTCTCTCTCTCTCTCAGAGCGATTCAGACAGGCTCTCTGTGACTCACAGTACAGTATATAACACAATCTCTCTCTCTCTCAGTGATTCAGACAGGCTCTCTGTGACTCACAGTACAGTATATAACACAATCTCTCTCTCTCTCAGTGATTCAGACAGGCTCTCTGTGACTCACAGTACAGTATATAACACAATCTCTCTCTCTCTCAGTGATTCAGACAGGCTCTCTGTGACTCACAGTACAGTATATAACACAATCTCTCTCTCTCTCAGAGTGATTCAGACAGGCTCTCTGTGACTCACAGTACAGTATATAACACAATCTCTCTCTCTCTCTCTCAGTGATTCAGACAGGCTCTCTGTGACTCACAGTACAGTATATAACACAATCTCTCTCTCTCTCAGAGTGATTCAGACAGGCTCTCTGTGACTCACAGTACAGTATATAACACAATCTCTCTCTCTCTCTCTCAGTGATTCAGACAGGCTCTCTGTGACTCACAGTACAGTATATAACACAATCTCTCTCTCTCTCAGTGATTCAGACAGGCTCTCTGTGGCTCACAGTACAGTATATAACACAATCTCTCTCTCTCTCTCTCAGAGTGATTCAGACAGGCTCTCTGTGACTCACAGTACAGTATATAACACAATCTCTCTCTCTCTCAGTGATTCAGACAGGCTCTCTGTGACTCACAGTACAGTATATAACACAATCTCTCTCTCTCTCAGTGATTCAGACAGGCTCTCTGTGACTCACAGTACAGTATATAACACAATCTCTCTCTCTCTCAGAGTGATTCAGACAGGCTCTCTGTGACTCACAGTACAGTATATAACACAATCTCTCTCTCTCTCTCTCTCAGTGATTCAGACAGGCTCTCTGTGACTCACAGTACAGTATATAACACAATCTCTCTCTCTCTCTCTCAGAGTGATTCAGACAGGCTCTCTGTGACTCACAGTACAGTATATAACACAATCTCTCTCTCTCTCTCTCTCAGTGATTCAGACAGGCTCTCTGTGACTCACAGTACAGTATATAACACAATCTCTCTCTCTCTCTCTCTCAGTGATTCAGACAGGCTCTCTGTGACTCACAGTACAGTATATAACACAATCTCTCTCTCTCTCTCTCTCTCTCTCTCTCTCAGAGTGATTCAGACAGGCTCTCTGTGACTCACAGTACAGTATATAACACAATCTCTCTCTCTCTCTCTCTCTCTCTCTCTCAGAGTGATTCAGACAGGCTCTCTGTGACTCACAGTACAGTATATAACACAATCTCTCTCTCTCAGAGTGATTCAGACAGGCTCTCTGTGACTCACAGTACAGTATATAACACAATCTCTCTCTCTCTCAGAGTGATTCAGACAGGCTCTCTGTGACTCACAGTACAGTATATAACACAATCTCTCTCTCTCTCTCTCTCAGTGATTCAGACAGGCTCTCTGTGACTCACAGTACAGTATATAACACAATCTCTCTCTCTCTCAGTGATTCAGACAGGCTCTCTGTGACTCACAGTACAGTATATAACACAATCTCTCTCTCTCTCTCTCAGAGTGATTCAGACAGGCTCTCTGTGACTCACAGTACAGTATATAACACAATCTCTCTCTCTCTCTCTCTCAGTGATTCAGACAGGCTCTCTGTGACTCACAGTACAGTATATAACACAATCTCTCTCTCTCTCAGTGATTCAGACAGGCTCTCTGTGACTCACAGTACAGTATATAACACAATCTCTCTCTCTCTCAGAGTGATTCAGACAGGCTCTCTGTGACTCACAGTACAGTATATAACACAATCTCTCTCTCTCTCAGAGTGATTCAGACAGGCTCTCTGTGACTCACAGTACAGTATATAACACAATCTCTCTCTCTCTCTCTCAGAGTGATTCAGACAGGCTCTCTGTGACTCACAGTACAGTATATAACACAATCTCTCTCTCTCTCAGAGTGATTCAGACAGGCTCTCTGTGACTCACAGTACAGTATATAACACAATCTCTCTCTCTCTCAGTGATTCAGACAGGCTCTCTGTGACTCACAGTACAGTATATAACACAATCTCTCTCTCTCTCAGAGTGATTCAGACAGGCTCTCTGTGACTCACAGTACAGTATATAACACAATCTCTCTCTCTCAGTGATTCAGACAGGCTCTCTGTGGCTCACAGTACAGTATATAACACAATCTCTCTCTCTCTCTCTCAGAGTGATTCAGACAGGCTCTCTGTGACTCACAGTACAGTATATAACACAATCTCTCTCTCTCTCAGTGATTCAGACAGGCTCTCTGTGACTCACAGTACAGTATATAACACAATCTCTCTCTCTCTCTCTCTCTCAGAGTGATTCAGACAGGCTCTCTGTGACTCACAGTACAGTATATAACACAATCTCTCTCTCTCTCAGTGATTCAGACAGGCTCTCTGTGACTCACAGTACAGTATATAACACAATCTCTCTCTCTCTCAGTGATTCAGACAGGCTCTCTGTGACTCACAGTACAGTATATAACACAATCTCTCTCTCTCAGAGCGATTCAGACAGGCTCTCTGTGACTCACAGTACAGTATATAACACAATCTCTCTCTCTCTCAGAGTGATTCAGACAGGCTCTCTGTGACTCACAGTACAGTATATAACACAATCTCTCTCTCTCTCTCAGTGATTCAGACAGGCTCTCTGTGACTCACAGTACAGTATATAACACAATCTCTCTCTCTCAGAGTGATTCAGACAGGCTCTCTGTGACTCACAGTACAGTATATAACACAATCTCTCTCTCTCTCAGTGATTCAGACAGGCTCTCTGTGACTCACAGTACAGTATATAACACAATCTCTCTCTCTCTCTCTCTCAGTGATTCAGACAGGCTCTCTGTGACTCACAGTACAGTATATAACACAATCTCTCTCTCTCAGTGATTCAGACAGGCTCTCTGTGACTCACAGTACAGTATATAACACAATCTCTCTCTCTCTCTCTCTCAGTGATTCAGACAGGCTCTCTGTGACTCACAGTACAGTATATAACACAATCTCTCTCTCTCTCAGAGTGATTCAGACAGGCTCTCTGTGACTCACAGTACAGTATATAACACAATCTCTCTCTCTCTCTCTCTCAGTGATTCAGACAGGCTCTCTGTGACTCACAGTACAGTATATAACACAATCTCTCTCTCTCTCTCAGTGATTCAGACAGGCTCTCTGTGACTCACAGTACAGTATATAACACAATCTCTCTCTCTCAGAGTGATTCAGACAGGCTCTCTGTGACTCACAGTACAGTATATAACACAATCTCTCTCTCTCTCAGAGTGATTCAGACAGGCTCTCTGTGACTCACAGTACAGTATATAACACAATCTCTCTCTCTCTCAGTGATTCAGACAGGCTCTCTGTGGCTCACAGTACAGTATATAACACAATCTCTCTCTCTCTCAGTGATTCAGACAGGCTCTCTGTGGCTCACAGTACAGTATATAACACAATCTCTCTCTCTCTCAGAGTGATTCAGACAGGCTCTCTGTGACTCACAGTACAGTATATAACACAATCTCTCTCTCTCTCAGTGATTCAGACAGGCTCTCTGTGACTCACAGTACAGTATATAACACAATCTCTCTCTCTCTCTCTCTCAGAGTGATTCAGACAGGCTCTCTGTGACTCACAGTACAGTATATAACACAATCTCTCTCTCTCTCAGTGATTCAGACAGGCTCTCTGTGACTCACAGTACAGTATATAACACAATCTCTCTCTCTCTCTCTCTCAGAGTGATTCAGACAGGC
Source organism: Acipenser ruthenus (assembly GCF_902713425.1). Classification (NCBI taxonomy): domain Eukaryota; kingdom Metazoa; phylum Chordata; class Actinopteri; order Acipenseriformes; family Acipenseridae; genus Acipenser; species Acipenser ruthenus. The sequence goes on from NW_026708334.1 coordinate 11,835, forward strand.
TCTCTGTGACTCACAGTACAGTATATAACACAATCTCTCTCTCTCAGTGATTCAGACAGGCTCTCTGTGACTCACAGTACAGTATATAACACAATCTCTCTCTCTCTCTCTCTCAGAGTGATTCAGACAGGCTCTCTGTGACTCACAGTACAGTATATAACACAATCTCTCTCTCTCAGTGATTCAGACAGGCTCTCTGTGGCTCACAGTACAGTATATAACACAATCTCTCTCTCTCTCAGTGATTCAGACAGGCTCTCTGTGACTCACAGTACAGTATATAACACAATCTCTCTCTCTCTCTCTCTCAGAGTGATTCAGACAGGCTCTCTGTGACTCACAGTACAGTATATAACACAATCTCTCTCTCTCAGTGATTCAGACAGGCTCTCTGTGACTCACAGTACAGTATATAACACAATCTCTCTCTCTCTCAGTGATTCAGACAGGCTCTCTGTGACTCACAGTACAGTATATAACACAATCTCTCTCTCTCTCAGAGTGATTCAGACAGGCTCTCTGTGGCTCACAGTACAGTATATAACACAATCTCTCTCTCTCTCAGAGTGATTCAGACAGGCTCTCTGTGACTCACAGTACAGTATATAACACAATCTCTCTCTCTCTCAGTGATTCAGACAGGCTCTCTGTGACTCACAGTACAGTATATAACACAATCTCTCTCTCTCTCAGAGTGATTCAGACAGGCTCTCTGTGACTCACAGTACAGTATATAACACAATCTCTCTCTCTCTCAGAGTGATTCAGACAGGCTCTCTGTGACTCACAGTACAGTATATAACACAATCTCTCTCTCTCAGAGTGATTCAGACAGGCTCTCTGTGACTCACAGTACAGTATATAACACAATCTCTCTCTCTCTCAGTGATTCAGACAGGCTCTCTGTGACTCACAGTACAGTATATAACACAATCTCTCTCTCTCTCAGTGATTCAGACAGGCTCTCTGTGACTCACAGTACAGTATATAACACAATCTCTCTCTCTCTCAGTGATTCAGACAGGCTCTCTGTGACTCACAGTACAGTATATAACACAATCTCTCTCTCTCTCAGAGTGATTCAGACAGGCTCTCTGTGACTCACAGTACAGTATATAACACAATCTCTCTCTCTCTCAGTGATTCAGACAGGCTCTCTGTGACTCGCAGTACAGTATATAACACAATCTCTCTCTCTCTCTCTCAGAGTGATTCAGACAGGCTGTCTGTGACTCACAGTACAGTATATAACACAATCTCTCTCTCTCAGAGTGATTCAGACAGGCTCTCTGTGACTCACAGTACAGTATATAACACAATCTCTCTCTCTCTCTCAGAGTGATTCAGACAGGCTCTCTGTGACTCACAGTACAGTATATAACACAATCTCTCTCTCTCTCAGTGATTCAGACAGGCTCTCTGTGACTCACAGTACAGTATATAACACAATCTCTCTCTCTCTCAGAGTGATTCAGACAGGCTCTCTGTGACTCACAGTACAGTATATAACACAATCTCTCTCTCTCTCAGAGTGATTCAGACAGGCTCTCTGTGACTCACAGTACAGTATATAACACAATCTCTCTCTCTCAGAGTGATTCAGACAGGCTCTCTGTGACTCACAGTACAGTATATAACACAATCTCTCTCTCTCAGTGATTCAGACAGGGTCTCTGTGACTCACAGTACAGTATATAACACAATCTCTCTCTCTCTGAGTGATTCAGACAGGCTCTCTGTGACTCACAGTACAGTATATAACACAATCTCTCTCTCTCAGAGTGATTCAGACAGGCTCTCTGTGACTCACAGTACAGTATATAACACAATCTCTCTCTCTCTCAGAGTGATTCAGACAGGCTCTCTGTGGCTCACAGTACAGTATATAACACAATCTCTCTCTCTCTCAGAGTGATTCAGACAGGCTCTCTGTGACTCACAGTACAGTATATAACACAATCTCTCTCTCTCAGAGTGATTCAGACAGGCTCTCTGTGACTCACAGTACAGTATATAACACAATCTCTCTCTCTCTCAGAGTGATTCAGACAGGCTCTCTGTGGCTCACAGTACAGTATATAACACAATCTCTCTCTCTCTCAGAGTGATTCAGACAGGCTCTCTGTGACTCACAGTACAGTATATAACACAATCTCTCTCTCTCTCAGAGTGATTCAGACAGGCTCTCTGTGACTCACAGTACAGTATATAACACAATCTCTCTCTCTCTCAGTGATTCAGACAGGCTCTCTGTGACTCACAGTACAGTATATAACACAATCTCTCTCTCTCTCTCTCAGTGATTCAGACAGGCTCTCTGTGACTCACAGTACAGTATATAACACAATCTCTCTCTCTCTCTCTCAGAGTGATTCAGACAGGCTCTCTGTGACTCACAGTACAGTATATAACACAATCTCTCTCTCTCTCTCAGAGTGATTCAGACAGGCTCTCTGTGACTCACAGTACAGTATATAACACAATCTCTCTCTCTCTCTCAGAGTGATTCAGACAGGCTCTCTGTGACTCACAGTACAGTATATAACACAATCTCTCTCTCTCTCAGAGTGATTCAGACAGGCTCTCTGTGGCTCACAGTACAGTATATAACACAATCTCTCTCTCTCTCAGAGTGATTCAGACAGGCTCTCTGTGACTCACAGTACAGTATATAACACAATCTCTCTCTCTCTCAGAGTGATTCAGACAGGCTCTCTGTGACTCACAGTACAGTATATAACACAATCTCTCTCTCTCTCAGAGTGATTCAGACAGGCTCTCTGTGACTCACAGTACAGTATATAACACAATCTCTCTCTCTCAGAGTGATTCAGACAGGCTCTCTGTGACTCACAGTACAGTATATAACACAATCTCTCTCTCTCTCAGAGTGATTCAGACAGGCTCTCTGTGACTCACAGTACAGTATATAACACAATCTCTCTCTCTCTCTCAGTGATTCAGACAGGCTCTCTGTGACTCACAGTACAGTATATAACACAATCTCTCTCTCTCTCAGAGTGATTCAGACAGGCTCTCTGTGACTCACAGTACAGTATATAACACAATCTCTCTCTCTCTCTCAGTGATTCAGACAGGCTCTCTGTGACTCACAGTACAGTATATAACACAATCTCTCTCTCTCTCTCAGTGATTCAGACAGGCTCTCTGTGACTCACAGTACAGTATATAACACAATCTCTCTCTCTCTCAGTGATTCAGACAGGCTCTCTGTGACTCACAGTACAGTATATAACACAATCTCTTTCTCTCTCAGTGATTCAGACAGGCTCTCTGTGACTCACAGTACAGTATATAACACAATCTCTCTCTCTCTCAGTGATTCAGACAGGCTCTCTGTGACTCACAGTACAGTATATAACACAATCTCTCTCTCTCTCAGTGATTCAGACAGGCTCTCTGTGGCTCACAGTACAGTATATAACACAATCTCTCTCTCTCTCAGAGTGATTCAGACAGGCTCTCTGTGACTCACAGTACAGTATATAACACAATCTCTCTCTCTCTCTCTCAGTGATTCAGACAGGCTCTCTGTGACTCACAGTACAGTATATAACACAATCTCTCTCTCTCAGTGATTCAGACAGGCTCTCTGTGACTCACAGTACAGTATATAACACAATCTCTCTCTCTCTCAGAGTGATTCAGACAGGCTCTCTGTGACTCACAGTACAGTATATAACACAATCTCTCTCTCTCTCTCTCTCTCAGAGTGATTCAGACAGGCTCTCTGTGACTCACAGTACAGTATATAACACAATCTCTCTCTCTCTCTCTCAGAGTGATTCAGACAGGCTCTCTGTGACTCACAGTACAGTATATAACACAATCTCTCTCTCTCAGAGTGATTCAGACAGGCTCTCTGTGACTCACAGTACAGTATATAACACAATCTCTCTCTCTCTCAGTGATTCAGACAGGCTCTCTGTGACTCACAGTACAGTATATAACACAATCTCTCTCTCTCTCAGAGTGATTCAGACAGGCTCTCTGTGACTCACAGTACAGTATATAACACAATCTCTCTCTCTCTCAGAGTGATTCAGACAGGCTCTCTGTGGCTCACAGTACAGTATATAACACAATCTCTCTCTCTCTCAGAGTGATTCAGACAGGCTCTCTGTGGCTCACAGTACAGTATATAACACAATCTCTCTCTCTCTCAGTGATTCAGACAGGCTCTCTGTGACTCACAGTACAGTATATAACACAATCTCTCTCTCTCTCTCAGTGATTCAGACAGGCTCTCTGTGACTCACAGTACAGTATATAACACAATCTCTCTCTCTCTCAGAGTGATTCAGACAGGCTCTCTGTGACTCACAGTACAGTATATAACACAATCTCTCTCTCTCTCTCTGAGTGATTCAGACAGGCTCTCTGTGACTCACAGTACAGTATATAACACAATCTCTCTCTCTCTCAGAGTGATTCAGACAGGCTCTCTGTGACTCACAGTACAGTATATAACACAATCTCTCTCTCTCTCTCAGAGTGATTCAGACAGGCTCTCTGTGACTCACAGTACAGTATATAACACAATCTCTCTCTCTCTCAGTGATTCAGACAGGCTCTCTGTGACTCACAGTACAGTATATAACACAATCTCTCTCTCTCAGAGTGATTCAGACAGGCTCTCTGTGACTCACAGTACAGTATATAACACAATCTCTCTCTCTCTCTCTCAGAGTGATTCAGACAGGCTCTCTGTGACTCACAGTACAGTATATAACACAATCTCTCTCTCTCTCAGTGATTCAGACAGGCTCTCTGTGACTCACAGTACAGTATATAACACAATCTCTCTCTCTCTCAGTGATTCAGACAGGCTCTCTGTGACTCACAGTACAGTATATAACACAATCTCTCTCTCTCTCAGTGATTCAGACAGGCTCTCTGTGACTCACAGTACAGTATATAACACAATCTCTCTCTCTCTCTCTCAGTGATTCAGACAGGCTCTCTGTGACTCACAGTACAGTATATAACACAATCTCTCTCTCTCTCAGTGATTCAGACAGGCTCTCTGTGACTCACAGTACAGTATATAACACAATCTCTCTCTCTCTCTCTCAGTGATTCAGACAGGCTCTCTGTGACTCACAGTACAGTATATAACACAATCTCTCTCTCTCTCAGAGTGATTCAGACAGGCTCTCTGTGACTCACAGTACAGTATATAACACAATCTCTCTCTCTCTCTCTCAGAGTGATTCAGACAGGCTCTCTGTGACTCACAGTACAGTATATAACACAATCTCTCTCTCTCTCTCTCAGTGTGATTCAGACAGGCTCTCTGTGACTCACAGTACAGTATATAACACAATCTCTCTCTCTCTCAGTGATTCAGACAGGCTCTCTGTGACTCACAGTACAGTATATAACACAATCTCTCTCTCTCTCTCAGTGATTCAGACAGGCTCTCTGTGACTCACAGTACAGTATATAACACAATCTCTCTCTCTCAGAGTGATTCAGACAGGCTCTCTGTGACTCACAGTACAGTATATAACACAATCTCTCTCTCTCTCAGAGTGATTCAGACAGGCTCTCTGTGACTCACAGTACAGTATATAACACAATCTCTCTCTCTCTCAGTGATTCAGACAGGCTCTCTGTGACTCACAGTACAGTATATAACACAATCTCTCTCTCTCTCAGAGTGATTCAGACAGGCTCTCTGTGGCTCACAGTACAGTATATAACACAATCTCTCTCTCTCTCAGTGATTCAGACAGGCTCTCTGTGACTCACAGTACAGTATATAACACAATCTCTCTCTCTCTCAGAGTGATTCAGACAGGCTCTCTGTGACTCACAGTACAGTATATAACACAATCTCTCTCTCTCTCAGAGTGATTCAGACAGGCTCTCTGTGACTCACAGTACAGTATATAACACAATCTCTCTCTCTCTCAGAGTGATTCAGACAGGCTCTCTGTGACTCACAGTACAGTATATAACACAATCTCTCTCTCTCTCTCTCAGAGTGATTCAGACAGGCTCTCTGTGGCTCACAGTACAGTATATAACACAATCTCTCTCTCTCTCAGTGATTCAGACAGGCTCTCTGTGACTCACAGTACAGTATATAACACAATCTCTCTCTCTCTCAGAGTGATTCAGACAGGCTCTCTGTGACTCACAGTACAGTATATAACACAATCTCTCTCTCTCTCAGTGATTCAGACAGGCTCTCTGTGGCTCACAGTACAGTATATAACACAATCTCTCTCTCTCTCAGAGTGATTCAGACAGGCTCTCTGTGACTCACAGTACAGTATATAACACAATCTCTCTCTCTCTCTCTCAGAGTGATTCAGACAGGCTCTCTGTGACTCACAGTACAGTATATAACACAATCTCTCTCTCTCTCTCTCAGTGATTCAGACAGGCTCTCTGTGACTCACAGTACAGTATATAACACAATCTCTCTTTCTCTCTCAGAGTGATTCAGACAGGCTCTCTGTGACTCACAGTACAGTATATAACACAATCTCTCTCTCTCTCAGAGTGATTCAGACAGGCTCTCTGTGACTCACAGTACAGTATATAACACAATCTCTCTCTCTCTCAGAGTGATTCAGACAGGCTCTCTGTGACTCACAGTACAGTATATAACACAATCTCTCTCTCTCTCAGAGTGATTCAGACAGGCTCTCTGTGACTCACAGTACAGTATATAACACAATCTCTCTCTCTCTCAGTGATTCAGACAGGCTCTCTGTGACTCACAGTACAGTATATAACACAATCTCTCTTTCTCTCTCAGAGTGATTCAGACAGGCTCTCTGTGACTCACAGTACAGTATATAACACAATCTCTCTCTCTCTCAGTGATTCAGACAGGCTCTCTGTGACTCACAGTACAGTATATAACACTATCTCTCTCTCTCTCAGAGTGATTCAGACAGGCTCTCTGTGACTCACAGTACAGTATATAACACAATCTCTCTCTCTCTCTCTCTCAGAGTGATTCAGACAGGCTCTCTGTGGCTCGCCGGTTCCTCACTCTGCTCAGGATAGCAGCTGGTCTCGTACCCGGGGCCTCTGCCCTGTTCCTCAACACCCTGCTGAAGGGCGCCCCCGCCTCTGCCAACGAGGACCCCCCCAATTAGTCTCCACCCCCTCCCCCTCCCTTCCCTCAGACGCAGCGATGTGTTTTGTAAAGGTTGGATGTAAATAAAGCTTTCTGTTTGTGTTGATAAAAGTCCTCCGCTATGTTGATGAGGATGGGAGACGCTCTTTCAAACAGATAGATGGAGGAATGTGTGAAAACCGCCTGCACTGCATCCCCTCTGCCAGCAGGGGGCAGAACACGTCTCGAAGGGAGTGTGGTTTGTGGGAGGGGCATGTATGGAGTTTTAGTGAAGTGGGAGGGGTTTGTGTGGGGGGTGTGGTTTGCTTGTTTGTTACAGTGGGAGGGGCATGTGTGGAGTTTTAGTGAAGTGGGAGGATTTTGTGTGGGGGTGTGGTTTGCTTGTTACAGTGGGAGGGGCATGTGTGGATTTTTAGTGAAGTGGGAGGGGTTTGTGTGTGGGGGTGTGGTTTGCTCGTTTCTTACAGTGGGAGGAGCATGTATGGAGTTTTAGTGAAGTGGGAGGATTTTGTGTGTGGGGGTGTGGTTTGCTTGTTACAGTGGGAGGGGCATGTGTGGAGTTTTAGTGAAGTGGGAGGGGTTTGTGTGTGGGGGTGTGGTTTGCTCGTTTCTTACAGTGGGAGGGGCATGTGTGGAGTTTTAGTGAAGTGGGAGGGGTTTGTGTGTGGGAGTGTGGTTTGCTTGTTTCTTATAGTGGGAGGGGCATGTGTGGAGTTTTAGTGAAGTGGGAGGGGTTTGTGTGTGGGGGGGTGTGGTTTAGTGTTTAAAGGAGTTGTGGTTTGCCTGTTTCTTGCAGTGGGAGGGGCATGTGTGGAGTTTTAGTGAGGTGGGAGGGTTTTGTGTGCATGGGGGTGTGGCTTGGCATGGTGGGCGGGGTTTGCAGTAGAAGTGGGCGGAGTCTCTCGCTCTCTGGACCGCGAGGAGCTCTGAAGCACTCCAGATTGCTACAGTGGAATCTGTGGCTGCTCTGTTTGCTATTTTAAGCAGCAGTGAAGTCTCTGGACAGCAGATACAAAGCCAAGCCTGTCCACTCCATCGCAATCTGGGGCTGAGAGGACAGCAACACAACAAGATAAATATAGACAGCCTGTCCTTTGAAAGGTCAGCTCTGAGTGTGTGTGACAGACAGAGCCCCACAATCCTGTTCAGTTTGACGCTACAGTATAATATAGAATCCCTTCTTCTTGGGGTCTGTGTTAGTTTACTACATTCTGAAAAGAGTTTAGTGTCATTAAAGCTGCAGACAGACAGACAGACAGACAGACAGACAGACAGACAGACAGACAGACAGACAGAGCCCCACAATCCTGTTCAGTTTGACGCTACAGTATAATATAGAATCCCTTCTTCTTGGGGTCTGTGTTAGTTTACTACATTCTGAAAGAGTTTAGTGTCATTAAAGCTGCAGACAGACAGACAGACAGACAGACAGACAGAGCCCCACAATCCTGTTCAGTTTGACGCTACAGTATAATATAGAATCCCTTCTTCTTGGGGTCTGTGTTAGTTTACTACATTCTGAAAAGAGTTTAGTGTCATTAAAGCTGCAGACAGACAGACAGCCCCACAATCCTGTTCAGTTTGACACTACAGTACGTCAGTGTGAGTTTGTCTGTGTGTCTGTCTCAGTGTGCGTCTTAGTGTGTGTGTGTGTCTCAGTGTGTTGTCTGTCTCAGAGTGTGTGTCTCTGTATTAGAGAGTGATAGGAGATAAAGACTTGGCCGCTCCAGAGGCCAGCGATCGCAGTGTCAATGATAATAGGAACACTACGTGATAAACAGAGCTTTTGTCCCGTGACAGGACTTGGCAAAGGTGCGCACTCTACGTGCGCTTTGCACGAACATAAACTCAAACACGCACGTCAAGATTGAAACTTTCCACCCGACCTCTGCAGCAAGGAGACCTTGCCAGAGGGGTGGGGGAGGGGCCATGGAGAGTGGTGGGAGGGGCTTGGAACCTTGTGATCGTTCTAGATCCTCCTCCACTTTATTTATTAACTCTGAATGAATTAAAAAACGTTTTTGTTTTTTAAAAAAGGTTTCTTTATTATTTTAAAAGTATTTTTTTCTTATTGTGATATATATATAATCATTTTAAAAAGTAATTAAATATTATTAAATATAAGATTGTTTTGTGTTTTCCCCCAAAAGTTTATGAAATTTACACAATAGAAAATACCTTTTTATTTTTCATAACAAACCCAATAAAAGCCATTTTATGTATTTTCATGGAACAAATGCTTTACCAGACCTCTCTGTGCTTTACAATGCTTCCCTATGCTTTACCAGACCTCTCTGTGCTTTACAATGCTTCCCTATGCTTTACCAGACCTCTCTGTGCTTTACAATGCTTCCCTATGCTTTACCAGACCTCTCTGTGCTTTACAATGCTTCCCTATGCTTTACCAGACCTCTCTGTGCTTTACAATGCTTCCCTATGCTTTACCACCCCTCTCTGTGCTTTACAGTGCTTCCCTATGCTTTACCAGACCTCTCTGTGCTTTACAATGCTTCCCTATGCTTTACCAGACCTCTCTGTGCTTTACAATGCTTCCCTATGCTTTACCAGACCTCTCTGTGCTTTACAATGCTTCCCTATGCTTTACCAGACCTCTCTGTGCTTTACAATGCTTCCCTATGCTTTACCAGACCTCTCTGTGCTTTACAATGCTTCCCTATGCTTTACCACCCCTCTCTGTGCTTTACAGTGCTTCCCTATGCTTTACCAGACCTCTCTGTGCTTTACAATGCTTCCCTATGCTTTACCATGCACCTGTGCTTTTAATGTGGGACAGGTTTAATATGGAAATTTTGGGAGGGAGGGGGGAGTCAAAAAGGGGGAGGGAGGATAGTTTATAAAAGAGAGTTTCATTCTTTCTAGAACTCAGAAACTACGCACCCAAAAACAGAGGACTTCAAAATTAATTTAATCCACAGCAAGACTCACCGTTTCGTGTCTTGCTAAATTTTGTATTTGTTTATTTTTCAACCACCCTCTTTTTTTATTTTCCTCTCCGATGGCTCTGTCCGATGCAGAATGGACCTTGGTGCTGAAGGCTTGGGGACCGGTTGAGTCGGACCTAGCTGGACACGGACAAGTGGTACTGCTGCGGTAAAGCATCTCAGAACTTCAGAAACTAGTGTGGGGCTCTAGTGCCTTCATCAGCGTGATTGAAACTAAACTGAGTCCAGCAGACCAGCTCTAGTTTGGGGCTCTAGTGCCTTCATCAGCGTGATTGAAACTAAACTGAGTCCAGCAGACCAGCTCTAGTTTGGGGCTCTAGTGCCTTCATCAGCGTGATTGAAACTAAACTGAGTCCAGCAGACCAGCTCTAGTTTGGGGCTCTAGTGCCTTCATCAGCGTGATTGAAACTAAATGGAGTTCCCCCCTCTCTCTCTCTCCCCCTCCCTCCCTCTCTCTCTGTCTCTCTCCCTCCCTCCTCCTTCCTCCCTCCTCCTCTCTCTCTCTCTCCCCCCCCTCTCTCTCCCCCTCCCCCTCCCTCCCTCTCTCTCTGTCTCTCTCCCTCCCTCCTCCTTCCTCCCTCCTCCTCTCTCTCTCTCTCTCTCCCCCCCTCTCTCTAGTGCCTTCATCAGCGTGATTGAAACTAAACTGAGTCCAGCAGACCAGCTCTAGTTTGGGGCTCTAATGTTTTCTCTCATCTCTCAGTCTGTTTAAGGATCACCCCGAAACTCTTCAGCTGTTCCCCAAGTTCAAATCCCTTCAGCAGGCGGAGTTAGCCGGCAGTGCCGACATCAAAGCTCACGGCAACATTGTCATCTCCAAGCTAGGGGACCTGCTGAAGCAAAAGGGGGGCCACGCGACGCTGCTGAGACCCCTGGGAGAGAGCCACGCCAAGAAACACAAGATACCACTCGCGAACTTCAAGGTACCTTTCAGCATCTTACACAAGCATTGTGAAGCACAGAGAGGTGTGGTAAAGCATAGGGAAGCATTGTAAAGCACAGAGAGGTCTGGTAAAGCATAGGGAAGCATTGTAAAGCACAGAGAGGTGTGGTAAAGCATAGGGAAGCATTGTAAAGCACAGAGAGGTCTGGTAAAGCATAGGGAAGCATTGTAAAGCACAGAGAGGTCTGGTAAAGCATAGGGAAGCATTGTAAAGCGCAGAGAGGTCTGGTAAAGCATAGGCAAGCATTGTAAAGCACAGAGAGGTCTGGTGAAGCATAGGGAAGCATTGTAAAGCACAGAGAGGTCTGGTAAAGCATAGGGAAGCATTGTAAAGCACAGAGAGGTCTGGTAAAGCACAGGGAAGCATTGTAAAGCACAGAGAGGTCTGGTAAAGCATAGGGAAGCATTGTAAAGCACAGAGAGGTCTGGTGAAGCATATTCACGTAAGAGATTTCTGACGGCTGCGTCTCTCTCCTGTCAGCTGATCTGTGATGTCATCGTCACGGTGATGAAAGAGAAGTACAGCGATTTCGGACCCGACTCTCAGGCCGCGATGTCGAAAGCCCTCGATCTCATTTTCGCCGGCATGGGGCCGCTGTACCAAGAGTTTGGATTCGCCGGCTAGTCCCGGGTTCGAAGGAAACGCCCCCGATAAGCCTCCCTCCGGCATAAAGCACAGCAAAGTGTAATAAAACACAGAGCTGGATGTGAAAGCATATTTAAATAAATAAATAAATAAATAAATAAATAAAACAGTAATTAATAAACTGAGTGATAAGCGAATTACTTGTGAGTGTTTTTTTTAAGTGTGTTTGAGACTTAATAAAAATTAAACTTGCAACTTTCTCTGCTCATTTTTTTTTTTTTTTTCGAAAATGATGTTCATACAGCGTGTTTGCTTTGGGTTAAATAAAGTTTGATATTGGAAAAAAAACTTGTTAACATGACGTACTAATAAATTCTGTGGAGGATTTCTGTCGTCCGAACCCGGTCCTGCAGAGCCCCTATCCAGCAGGATTTATGGGTAAACTTTAATGATCAATTTAACACCTGGAACTATTTCATTGAGATCAATTAAGCAAGCGATTTATTCAATTAAGTCATTTAGAGACTATTTGGTACAAAAAAATAGCCTTTTCAGCCCTCAATGGGCTGGATTACATGCTGGGAAAATGTCATGACTTACCTGTCTACTGTCATGACTTATTTAAGGTGGTACGGCTGAATTATAATTTTAGATCGTTCTGGTTTGTTTAATTTATCAATTCCTGCTTTGAAACTTCATGTTTTGTATTCGTGTTATAATCTATTACATCTGTACTCAAAACATAAACTAAACAGAAAGCAAAACTGACTAAAATTGTAATCCAGGCCGTACCACCTTAAGTCATGACATTAAACAAAGTCATGACGTTTTCCCAGAATGTAAACTGGCCCAACCACCAGCGTTCCCTTAATTGAACAAGTTATTTCCTTAAATTGATCAGTAACTTCTAGTCTTTGAAAATTAGCAGATTTAGGGTGACCTACAAAACGTACTGGACAGGGGCGCTCCAGGACCGGGTTCGGGCAGCACTGCTCTAGAGGGTAGCAGGGCAGGTCCATGTGTTTCTCTCCTCCACTAGAGGGCAGCAGTGTTGCAGGTTCATAATGGTACAGACTGCTGGATTCACGTCTATAGACATTTCTCACTGCTGTATTTCTCTCATCCGCCAGGGGGCAGCAGATAACTGCAGGTTAATAACGATACAAGACAGCTGTATTCAGGTCTAGAGACATTTCTTAATTCTGTATTTCTCCCATCCACTAGAGGGCAGACTGCTGTACATTCACGTCTATAGACATTTCTCACTGCTGTATTTCTGTCACCCACTAGAGGGCAGCAAAGTGTTGCAGGACTGGTGTAGATTCAGTTCTATATATATATTTTTTAATGTTGTATTTCTCTCATCCACCAGGGGGCAGAGTGTTACAGGTTAGTAATGCTAGATGAGCTGCTGTAGTCAGAGAAAGTAAGGCTCTTCTACTCTCTGAACAGCCTCCCTCTGCTCTGTGCTGGTGGAGTAGAGAAAGACAGGCTCTTCTACTCTCTGAACAGCCTCCCTCTGCTCTGTGCTGGTGGAGCAGAGACAGAAAGAAAGGCTCTTCTACTCTGAAAACAGCCTCCCCCTCTGTGCTGGTGGAGCAGAGAAAGAAAGGCTCTTCTACTCTGAAAACAGCCTCCCTCTGTGCTGGTGGAGCAGAGACAGAGAAAGAAAGGCTCTTCTACTCTGAAAACAGCCTCCCTCTGTGCTGGTGGAGCAGAGACAGAAAGAAAGGCTCTTCTACTCTGAAAACAGCCTCCCCCTCTGTGCTGGTGGAGCAGAGACAGAAAGGCTCTTCTACTCTGAAAACAGCCTCCCTCTGTGCTGGTGGAGCAGAGACAGAGAAAGAAAGGCTCTTCTACTCTGAAAACAGCCTCCCTCTGTGCTGGTGGAGCAGAGACAGAAAGAAAGGCTCTTCTACTCTGAAAACAGCCTCCCCCTCTGTGCTGGTGGAGCAGAGACAGAGAAAGAAAGGCTCTTCTACTCTGAAAACAGCCTCCCTCTGTGCTGGTGGAGCAGAGACAGAAAGGCTCTTCTACTCTGAAAACAGCCTCCCACTGCTCTGTGCTGGTGGAGCAGAGAAAGGAAGGCTCTTCTACTCTCTGAACAGCCTCCCTCTGCTCTGTGCTGGTGGAGCAGAGAAAGAAAGGATCTTCTACTCTCTGAACAGCCTCCCTCTGCTCTGTGCTGGTGGAGCAGAGAAAGAAAGGATCTTCTACTCTGAAAACAGCCTCCCTCCGCTCTGTGCTGGTGGAACAGAGACAGAAAGGCTCTTCTACTCTGAAAACAGCCTCCCTCTGCTCTGTGCTGGTGGAACACAGAAAGAAATGCTCTTCTACTCTCTGAACAGCCTCCCTCTGCTCTGTGCTGGTGGAGCAGAGAAAGAAAGGATCTTCTACTCTCTGAACAGCCTCCCTCTGCTCTGTGCTGGTGCAGCAGAGACAGAAAGGCTCTTCTACTCTCTGAACAGCCTCCCTCTGCTCTGTGCTGGTGCAGCAGAGAAAGAAAGGCTCTTCTACTCTGAAAACAGCCTCCCTCCGCTCTGTGCTGGTGGAACAGAGACAGAAAGGCTCTTCTACTCTGAAAACAGCCTCCCACTGCTCTGTGCTGGTGGAGCAGAGAAAGAAAGGATCTTCTACTCTCTGAACAGCCTCCCTCTGCTCTGTGCTGGTGGAGCAGAGAAAGAAAGGATCTTCTACTCTCTGAACAGCCTCCCTCTGCTCTGTGCTGGTGGAGCAGAGAAAGAAAGGATCTTCTACTCTGAAAACAGCCTCCCTCCGCTCTGTGCTGGTGGAACAGAGACAGAAAGGCTCTTCTACTCTGAAAACAGCCTCCCTCTGCTCTGTGCTGGTGGAACACAGAAAGAAATGCTCTTCTACTCTCTGAACAGCCTCCCTCTGCTCTGTGCTGGTGGAGCAGAGACAGAGAAAGGCTCTAGCACTCTGAAAACAGCCTCCCTCTGCTCTGGTGGAGCAGCAAAACAGGCTCTTCTACTCTCTGAACAGCCTCCCTCTGCTCTGGTGGAGCAGAGAGGCTCACGCTTACATAAATAATTTAAAAAAACACCAAAACAATGAACCTTTTAATGTCCTTTATTGTTTACATATTTTAATTATTTTTTTTAATCTGGCATTTCAGTTCACGTCTCCATCTCCACGGCAACGCGGTCCGCTAGACCCCGCCCCTTCCTCGCTCCCCGGCACAGTACGGCGGCCGCCGCGGAAAAAACGAGAAAGAAAACGGCGGCAGAACAAACCGCCGACAGCGAATAAAACGAGAGAAACGCAGAGACCGTACCTGGAAAAAATAAATTAAATATATCACACACAATCCATATATAAACACTCACACACCCCCCTCCTCCAGCACACTGTGAAGCCGGGGATAGTTACTGTATTTCGGAGCCTCGGTCTGCCCCCTGCTCTGCACCGTGGCTTCAGTCTGCACCAGTACGATGGGTCCCAGTGAAACCAGTGCAGTGTCCGGGTCCGAAACCAGTTCCCGTTTAGTCAGGGAGACATTACCAGTCCGGGGAGAAGCTACATTAAATAGAAATCAGAATTAATATTCATGAAATACACACAATATGAAATTCTATACATAGTTACAGAAACGCAATATTAGATTTTTTTATATATAAATTAAACTGAAATGATGTAATCTGAATTATGGAACAACCTGTGTGAATTATATTAATCTAATCTGAAATTATAGAAATCCTATATATATATATATATATATATATATATATATATATATATTATATAGAAAATCTTAGGTTACAGAAATCCTATATATAAACTAAATCTGAAGTTATATATAATCTGAATGATCAAAAAATTCAGTGAATTATATATAAAAATCTAATCTGAAATTAGAAATCCAATATGAAATTTTATATATAAAAATACCTAAAATTACATATAATCTAATGAAATTATACAGAATTTAAATTTAATTGGATTATATATATATATATATAAATTAAACCAATATTAAATCACACACAAACAACATCTAATGTATTCAATTAAATCCAATCAGAATTAAATAAATCCAATATGAAATTCTATATAAATTTTAAAGGTTATAAATATTCAATATATAATAAATTAAATTTGAAGTTGCAGAAATACAATATTAATATATACAAAAAACTAATCTGAAGTTATGTAATCAGAATTACAGAAATCCTATGAATTAGAGAAAACATCAAATCTGAACTTGCATAGAAATTCAATATGAATTAAATTATATCTCTCCCCCTCTATATCTCCCCCTCTACCTCTTCTAAACTGAAGTTAAATATAATCTAATGAAATTATACAGAAATCTAATGTAAAATTTAATTTGACATATAAATCTATTAAATTATATATACAGATATAATCTATTCGATTAAAAGTAAATACATGAATTATATTAACGAGTCACAACAAATCCATTCATTAATTAAATATGACAGTAATTAGAATAGTCACTCGTGTGAAATTAACTCCGTTCATTAAAACAGATCAAAACAATACAAGCAATTATTCATTAAATTATAAAGAGCTATTGAATACTTCAGCATGCATATTAAACATCACTTCCTGTATTAAACACCCGAAACACAGGAGTTCAACACGCGTGACTCGATCTCCCGTGTTCAGTGGAGCGCACACACACACTTTCCTGAGGGATAGAGACTGGACTCACGGTTCGAGTCGGGCAGGCATTTGGAGACGCAGCTTTCTGAATCGCGGTTACACACTTCAACCCAGCAATAAAAATACATCTGAAACAAACACACACAATTCAAAACCGTTACTGTAAAAAGATCCTCCTGTCTTTGAGGGGGTGAAATGGGCTCCAGAGCGTTGCTAAGGGTTACAGAGCCACGCTGAAAGTCACTGGGATCCTTAAATTGAGAACCATCAGCTCTGAGGGGCTGAACAGAGACCCCTCTCCAAAAATGAGTCCTATCACACAGCAGAGAGAGAGAGAGAGAGAGAGAGAGAGAGAGAGAGAGAGACAGAGAGACAGACAGACAGTTGTACTACAGGGCTAGGAATCAGAGACTCCTATTGCACAGCAGTGTGATCCAGTCCAGGTTTCACTGCTACCAGCTTGATCAGCCCCCAGTGTGTCTAGCTAACAAGCTCAGGTGTGTCTGATTATTAAACTCCCAGTGAAACCAGGACTGGATCACACTGCTGTGCAGCGGGAGTCTGATTCCCAGCCCTGTAGATAGACTTTGGTTGAAGGAGGTTTGTAGCTGATTTTATAGTGAAGAGCTACAGGATATTGGTGAGACTGGGATGCTGGGGGGGGGGGGGGGGGGAGAAGGGGGGTACTGTACCTCTTCCTCACTGGCGCCCCCAGTCTGCAGGTCGATGAAGGTGAACGCTTTGACGTTGAATCTCTGGTAGTGAGACGGCTGATTGATGGAGTTCACGCGAAGCAAAGTGCTGCGGAACGGGTCCATGTAATTCGGACAACTACAGGAGGAGAGAGAAGAAACAACGCTGAGAGAGACTTCTAGAGGAAACGTTTGCCATTGAATTTACACTGAAGACACTGAGAGAGACTTCTAGTGGAAACGTTTGCCATTGAATTTACACTGAAGACACTGAGAGAGACTTCTAGTGGAAACGTTTGCCGTTGAATTTACACTGAAGACAGAGAGACTTCTAGTGGAAACGTTTGCCATTGAATTTACACTGAAGACGCTGAGAGAGACTTCTAGTGGAAACGTTTGCCATTGAATTTACACTGAAGGCGCTGAGAGAGACTTCTAGTGGAAACGTTTGCCGTTGAATTTACACTGAAGACGCTGAGAGAGACTTCTAGTGGAAACGTTTGCCATTGAATTTACACTGAAGGCGCTGAGAGAGACTTCTAGTGGAAACGTTTGCCATTGAATTTACACTGAAGACAGAGACTTCTAGTGGAAACGTTTGCCATTGAATTGACACTGAAGACGCTGAGAGAGACTTCTAGTGGAAACGTTTGCCGTTGAATTCACAGACTTCCAGTTACTCTTCACTGCCCCCTGGTGGTAGGAGCACACAGCAGCCCGCTCGATCCCTCTCACCCGTCGTAGAGCAGCATCCAGAGGCTCTGTTGGGAGCTCGGGTAGGCGAAACAGTCCCGCAGGATCAGGGAGAGAGCCGGGCTCGCCGGGGGCAGGATGCGGACCTCCACGAAGATGGGATCCCTCAGGGAGCGAGTGAGAGGGAGAGAGGAGCTGGGGAAGAAGTGAGTGAACGAGGAGTCTGTGGAGAAGAGAGAGAGTTTGAGGAGATATAAATGTACACACGTATGCATTTTATAATTGCTTTGGCAACATCTGCTATTAAGTCATGCCAATAAAAGCACCATTGAATTGAAGGACAGAGAGGGAGACAGATTTAAAATGGTTGTACTAGCGCATCAGTACAGAGCTGGAAAGACCAAACCAAACTTACTAGCCTGCTATTCTAAACACAAGTTGAATACACATTGCATCAGAATAATTATAGGTTTGAGACCATGTTATATATTTAAAAAAGAACTCTGAATGAGACAGTCTTGAATTCTGAAGGAGGGGGAAAAGAGGGAGAGAGCGAGAGAGAGACACTATTCAATTCTGGAGGAGAGGCGAGAGAGACAGGGAGAGACACACACTATTCAATTCTGGAGGAGAGGAGAGAGAGGAGGGACAGAAAGACAGGGAGAGACACACTATTCAATTCTGGAGGAGAGGAGAGAGAGAGGAGGGACAGAAAGACAGGAAGAGACACACTATTCAATTCTGGAGGAGGGGAGAGAAAGACAGGGAGAGACACACTATTCAATTCTGGAGGAGGGGAGAGAGAGACAGGGAGAGACACACACTATTCAATTCTGGAGGAGAGGAGAGAGAGGAGGGACAGAAAGACAGGGAGAGACACACTATTCAATTCTGGAGGAGAGGAGAGAGAGGAGGGACAGAAAGACAGGGAGAGACACACTATTCAATTCTGGAGGAGAGGAGAGAGGAGGGACAGAAAGACAGGGAGAGACACACTATTCAATTCTGGAGGAGAGGAGAGAGGAGAGAGAGGAGAGAAAGAAAGGAGACAAAGAGGTGAGAGAGAAAGACAGGGAGAGAGAGACACACACTACCCAAATCTGGAGGAGGGGAGAGAAAGGAGAGAGGTGAGAGAGACACACACACTACCCAAATCTGGAGGAGGGGAGAGAAAGGAGAGAGGTGAGAGAGACACACACACTACCCAAATCTGGAGGAGGGGAGAGAGAGAGAGAGAGAGAGACTGAGCGAGGCCCTACCCTTCGCGACCCTCATCTCCACGGTAACGTTCCCGAAGCTAGTGGCCGGCTGCTGGGGGGGCAGGTCGAGCACGGACATCGTGCGAGTCTCCATCTCCGAGTGGGAATACCGACACTGCAGCTGCAGCCTTCGGAGACGAAAAACAACCAGACACTTCAAACAAACACAGAATCAACACACCGAGATCACAACACACTCTTAAAGACTATACCAGAAACCAGAATCGCAGGCCAGTAGGATTTCATGTCAGTTTTTCTGTTCAGTATCTGGAAAACTACAAAGCGCTGGGTGTGGAATTCAATATGTTAACAAGGGAACATTATTCAGCAGCTTTCACTGGACTCTATGAAGCTGAGTGAGTTCATTCTATATAGAGGGGGTGGAATTCAATATGTTAACAAGGGAACATTATTCAGCAGCTTTCATTGGACTCTATGAAGCTGAGGGAGTTCATTCTATATAGAGGGGGTGGAATTCAATATGTTAACAAGGGAACATTATTCAGCAGCTTTCATTGGACTCTATGAAGCCAAGGGAGTTCATTCTATATAGAGGGGGTGGAATTCAATATGTTAACAAGGGAACATTATTCAGCAGCTTTCATTGGACTCTATGAAGCTGAATCAGTTCATTCTATATAGAGGGGGTGGAATTCAATATGTTAACAAGGGAACATTATTCAGCAGCTTTCATTGGACTCTATGAAGCTGAGGGAGTTCATTCTATATAGAGGGGGTGGAATTCAATATGTTAACAAGGGAACATTATTCAGCAGCTTTCATTGGACTCTATGAAGCTGAGGGAGTTCATTCTATATAGAGGGGGTGGAATTCAATATGTTAACAAGGGAACATTATTCAGCAGCTTTCATTGGACTCTATGAAGCTGAATCAGTTCATTCTATATAGAGGGTGATGCTGCTAAACTTTTGCCCACAGCTGTACATGATGTATCGTAATAGAGGTCTGTATCGCTTGTGATACGATACCACAGCATAAAGAACTACAGCTCCCAGCATGCCTCACCATTGCTGCGGGTGCAGAGGCATGCTGGGAGCTGTAGTCCTTGCCAGCAAGCTCATTCTACACAGTGATTAAGTGAAAATTCGCTGTGGTCAGAACACACAGGTGTGTCTCTGCTTCCTCACCGCAGGTAGCTGTCTCTGGTCACGGGTCCGAATCCTCCAGTCTCAATCTCGGGCTCTGCAGTCACTTCCACCATGTACACCAGCTCTTCTGAAGTCTCCTGTGAAACAGGGCAGCGTGGGATAGGGGGGGCGGGGGCTGGTTAATTATATTTACTGTCCTTTATTTTTACAGGGGGGGGGGGGGCTTGTATACCAAAGCATTAAAATTAATTGAATATCCCCAATTCTCTCACCGTTCTCCTCGCCCCACACTCTGTCACAGGAAACATAAAGACCAGCGCAGTACCAGTGTTCACCACTGGGGCGCACGACCCCTGACCTTTCACCTCCACAGTGTCCAATCTCAGAGCGGGCACCGTGTCAGTCTGTCGCACCAGGAAGATAAACTGACCGTCCCTGGTGCATTCTGGGTAGCGGATAATCAAAATAAATTTAAAAAAAAAAAAGTTAGACATTTCGTTGTTAGCTTAGTTACGCTGCAGGAATTATAAAAAACTAGAATTTCCTTCACGCTAATAAAAAGGAGGCTGTGTGGACCCAGCGGGTTAGAGAAAAGGGGTCTCGATACCAGGAAGCTCAAATCCTGGCTCAGCCACTGACTCCCTGTGTGTGTGTGTGTGTGTGTGTGACCCTGAGCGAGTCGCTTCACCTCCTTGTGCTCCGTCCTTCGGATGAGACGTCAACCAAACGAGCTCCTATTGGAAGTGACTCTGCAGCAGCAGCAGTTGATGATGCAGAGTTCACCCCCCTAGTCTCTGGAAGTCGCTTTGGAGAAAAAGCCTCTTAAATTGACCGATTCATAATACTATAGAACTCATTGGTTGAAAACACAACAGCGATTGTATGACAAACTTGAAATTCAACTGGGAAAATAAAATTGATTATGTGACACAAGATTGCATGATCAGCCACAGACCGTTCAGTCTGTAGTAACAGCTCGCCTCCTCATGGTTGAAACAGCAGCCCAGATTGTGACAGGCAGCTGGGGAGACACCCTGGGGTCCACACGCCACCTGCAGTTCAGAGGGGGTATTGCAGCCATCTGCAGAAACTGAAATAAGAAAAAAGTACAGAGCATCTTATTAAAAGCCTCACACTCGCCCTGCTGCACCGTCCAGGGGTTCAGAGCTCCCCTCAATGAAGTCTAGTATTATTAATATCGAAATGATCAGGAGCCAGGAGTCTGAGCAGGGTTACAAACTCACACTAGCCCTGCTGCTGCTGCTGCACCCAGTCCTGGGGTTCAGAGCTCCCCTCAATGAAGTCTAGTATTATTAATATTGAAATGATCAGGAGCCAGGAGTTTGAGCAGGGTTACAAACTCACACTAGCCCTGCTGCTGCACCCAGTCCTGGGGTTCAGAGCTCCCCTCAATGAAGTCTAGTGTTATTAATATTGAAATGATCAGGAGCCAGGAGTTTGAGCAGGGTTACAAACTCACACTAGCCCTGCTGCTGCTGCTGCTGCTGCACCCAGTCCTGGGGTTCAGAACTCCCCTCAATGAAGTCTAGTGTTATTAATATTGAAATGATCGTTTTAAACACATGCAATGCAGAGGGACAGAGAGAAACAGACACAGTTGGACTGACCTGGACTGTCCATTAAGAATATGGGACAGGAGATGTGAATTCGGAGAGGGGGTCCCCCGGTTATCAAGCGTACCTCCAAAATCACCACGAACGAATCAGCCTGCAAGGAGAGAAAGATGGGAATCAGACTCCCGCTGCACAGCAGTGTGATCCAGTCCTGGTTTCACTAGGAGTTTAATAAATCAGACACACCTGAGCTTGTTAGCTAGACACACTGGGGGCTGATCAAGCTGGTAGCAGTAAAACCTGGACTGGATCACACTGCTGTGGGATAGGAGTCTGATTCCCATCCCTGATCTCTCTGTCTAAATATCCCACAGTTCCCAGCAATATCCTGTAGCTCTCCACTATAAAATCAGCTATTTACCTCCTTCAACCAAAGTCTATCTACAGGGCTGGGAATCAGACTCCCGCTGAACAGCAGTGTGATCCAGTTCTGGTTTCACTAGGAGTTTAATAAGACACACCTGAGCTTGTTAGCTAGACACACTGGGGGCTGATCAAGCTGGTAGCAGTAAAACCTGGACTGGATCACACTGCTGTGCAATAGGAGTCTGATTCCCACCCCTGAACACTCACTATATCGCACTCAGCCATTATCTAAAACGTGGCTCCGTAACCCTGGGCAATGCAATAAATACCATACCCTCACTACCACCGCCCGACCACTAGGGGTCGCTGCAGTCTGAAGCATAACAAGGTTTAGAACACAAGTTTCCAAACGAGGAGGTCCCCCCCCCCCCCCCCATTCAGCCCATCTTGCTCGTTTGGATGTTAGTAGCTTATTGATCCCAGAATCTCATCAAGCAGCTTCTTGAAGGATCCCAGGGTGTCAGCTTCAACAACATTACTGGGGAGTTGGTTCCAGACCCTCACAATTCTCTGTGTAAAAAAGTGCCTCCTATTTTCTGTTCTGAATGGCCCTTTATCCAATTTGTGACCCCTGGTCCTTGTTTCTTTTTTCAGGTTGAAAAAGTCCCCTGGGTCGACATTGTCAACACCTTTTAGGATTTTGAGTCAGATCACCGCGTAGTCTTTTGTTCAAGACTGAATAGATTCAATTCTTTTAGCCTGTCTGCATACAACATGCCTTTTAAACCCGGGATAATTCTGGTTGCTCTTCTTTGCACTCTTTTTAGAGCAACACAAACACAGCATTATACAAACGCAACAGCAACAGCGATTTAAAGACAGGTTCACAGTTAACGCAACATTAGTGAAGTTCTCTTACGTCTTTTCTGACGTAACAGCCATCGTACGCCGTCCTGAAAGTGACGGTGCCGTCAGCCTGCGTCATCGCTTCGGTTTGACACGCAGACTGAACGTTGTTGACTTTCACCGCTTCTCCTAACAAATCTGGGATCACACAAAAAAACAATTAAAATAAATATATATTAAAAAGCGCTTCTTATGGT
This sequence comes from Acipenser ruthenus, assembly GCF_902713425.1. Classification (NCBI taxonomy): domain Eukaryota; kingdom Metazoa; phylum Chordata; class Actinopteri; order Acipenseriformes; family Acipenseridae; genus Acipenser; species Acipenser ruthenus. The sequence goes on from NW_026708334.1 coordinate 34,890, forward strand.
TTGTATTGTACCGTGTTTCTCTATTCTGCTTTAAGAAGGCCATTGATCCACCCGTGTCTCAATCACACCAAGAAACACGCAGCAAAATGACTTCAGTTTTGTTTCTGTGAAACTAAAATTGGTCAAACCTTAATTTGATGATCAAGCAGGACGTAGAAACGAGATAGCAACACGTTAACGAGCCACTAACTTATTAAAAGCTACAATTAAATAAACATGCCAGAGACTTTTACAAGCGTTCTGCGTGCCTGATATTTACATAAATAAAAGCTGGGAGTCGCTTCTGCTTTGAAATAAGCAGACTGACTATTTAAAAGGCCAATTTTAGTCGTTTTAATAATAAAAACATATAATCAATTTTATTAGGAACACAGCGTTTCTCAGATGCGATTGAGACGCGAATGGGTTAACAGGTATCAAATTATTACATTTTAGTTTGTAAAAGTCGGGGGGTACAAAGGCACAGACGAATTAGAAGCCCCATCCCAATGATTATATATAAAGTCAAAGCCAATAATTTTGTTTAAAAGCATATTTTTGGACCATCCCCTTCCCCCTACAGCATTATAAAAACACATCTATGAAAGTGAAACGCGATAGGTTGAATACTTAACAAAAAAATAAACACGACCCACAATTTGTAGATTTTTTTTGTCATTTGTAATATAATTAAAATGTTAATTACATAAAAATAATAAAACCGATAACTCGACCCGACACCACGATACCTGTTGAAGGTTTTAAAAACCAGACAGGAATCGCAGATCGTGACGTCATCGACTAGGCGGGAAAACGACCTCGCCAGCACGTGTTTAGATTTGAAAAGAAATAAACCGGTGTTACCATGGCAACAAAATTTGAATTTACCCCCCCCCCCCCAAAAAAACACCGATTATGATAAACAGTAATAAAATACCAATTTACACAAAAAGACTTGGTAGAAAACGTTACTCTTTAGCAGTGGGCAGCAGTGTGGAGTAGCGGTCAGGGCTCTGGACTCTTGACCGGAGGGTCGTGGGTTCAATCCCCAGTGGGGGACACTGCTGCTGTACCCTTGAGCAAGGTACTTTACCTAGATTGCTCCAGTAAAAACCCAACTGTATAAATGGGGAATTGTATGTAAAAATAATGTGATATCTTGTAACAATTGTAAGTCGCCCTGGATAAGGGCATCTGCTAAGAAATTAATAATAATAATAATAATAATAATAATAATAATAAATTTCTCACCGACTACTTTGATCTTGGAGCGAATCCCTTGATAAAACACGGCTTGAATCCCGGTCTCCGTGCACGACACGTCCGGAGAGACCGGCTCCGCCGTTTTCAGAGACTTCACATACAAATCCGAATCGGTTTGGAGAAACGAATCCGCCCGACAACCGACCGACAAAATCAAACCAAGGAGACCGGCGTTCAGCAGCCGAATAAACCCGCAAGCACCCGTCATGCTGAGAGCCAGCTCCACACCCGGGGTTCAAGATCAAAAGACGGTTTATTTAATAGTCCAGTGGTTTAATGGTTTAATAGTACACAGTTCGGCTCTATTGCAATACAACGTTTTGCTAAACCAGTATGTTGTTTTAAATACTATTTTACAGCGTCGAAGGAACTCGAAATAGAGGCGCTGCATTGCTTGGCTTTTTAATCTGTGTTGAAGGATCACAGGTGGGGCCCCAATAATTAGTCAATTATTCAATTAAACGCTAATTATTTACTTTTTAAAAATATTTTCATATATTGATATTATATGAAGTTTTCCAAATGCAGCCGATTTATATATATATATATATATATATATATATATATATATATTAGCTCAAAGAGCCAGCTGTACGATAGTAGGATAGGCATGTATTATAAATCCTAAATTATATTATACATTCAAACATAAAGGCAAATTATATATAGCAGCAGTGTGGAGTAGCGGTCAGGGCTCTGGACTCTTGACCGGAGGGTCGTGGGTTCAATCCCAGGTGGGGGACACTGCTGCTGTACCCTTGAGCAAGGTACTTTACCTAGATTGCTCCAGTAAAAACCCAACTGTATAAATGGGGAATTGTATGTAAAAATAATGTGATATCTTGTAACAATTGTAAGTCACCCTGGATAAGGACGTCTGCTAAGAAATAAATAATAATATATATATATATATATATATATATATATATATATATAAATAAATAGTACAATAGGCATGTATTATAAATCCTAAATTATATTATACATTAAAACATAAAGGAAAATTAAATATATATATATATATATATCTAAAATCATAGCGGCACCCAAATAGTTAAGAATTTTTTTAAAAAATTATTATTTTATTTTATGAGAACGCGATTGGTTAAAAAAATTAAAAAAAAACGACCCCGCCTTTTCTTATTGGCTAGAAAATACAAAAAAAAAAAAAAAAGAATTGTCACGCTAACTCCTGATTGGGTAAACCGCCTGCGTCAGAATTCCAAACATTTTTTTCCGATTGGATGACTATTTAGACAACAAAAGACCGCTCGCGAATCCCGATTGGCTTACGGATCTGGTAACATTCTGATTGGCGTACGGCCGGTCACGGCGTGGCAGACTCGGCTTCTGATTGGTCCACTGTGACCCGTAGACTGTTTTTCTGGGCGGAGTCAATAGCCGGTTCTTTCCGTGAAAACTCGTCGTTCAAAGTACAAGGTTAAAAATTTCGCTGAATAATTATATAAATATTATTAAAATACAAAATGTTACAACCGTAGGATGCATGAGCACCAAACCGTGACTTTTTGTTGAATATTTTCTTAGTGTTTCGTTATATTTGTTCATGTGTATGCTTGTATTTCCTAGCTGTAGTTAAATAAGACTAGAAATAATATTATTGTAATGCGATGTGTCGTTGAGGTGTGTTTTTATACATATAGATATCTATCGGTAACTGTACTACTTAAAATTACACTAAAATTAATATGACGTTTACTGCCCTTGTATTTAAAATCCATTCTCTCACCTCTTATTAGCTTTATTAACAGTATCGCTGGTCCCTCCCTTTAAAGGAGCGCTGACCATCTTTAAAATCCATTCTCTCACCTCTTATTAGCTTTATTAACAGTATCGCTGGCCCCTCCCTTTAAAGGAGCGCTGACCATCTTTAAAATCCATTCTCTCACCTCTTATTAGCTTTATTAACAGCATCGCTGGTCCCTCCCTTTAGAGGAGCGCTGACCATCTTTAAAATCCATTCTCTCACCTCTTATTAGCTTTATTAACAGTATCGCTGGTCCCTCCCTTTAAAGGAGCGCTGACCATCTTTAAAATCCATTCTCTCACCTCTTATTAGCTTTATTAACAGTATCGCTGGTCCCTCCCTTTAAAGGAGCGCTGACCATCTTTAAAATCCATTCTCTCACCTCTTATTAGCTTTATTAACAGTATCGCTGGTCCCTCTCTTTAAAGGAGCGCTGACCATCTTTAAAATCCATCCTCTCACCTCTTATTAGCTTTATTAACAGTATCGCTGGTACCTCCCTTTAAAGGAGCGCTGACCATCTTTAAAATCCATTCTCTCACCTCTTATTAGCTTTATTAACAGTATCGCTGGCCCCTCCCTTTAAAGGAGCGCTGACCATCTTTAAAATCCATTCTCTCACCTCTTATTAGCTTTATTAACAGTATCGCTGGTCCCTCCCTTTAAAGGAGCGCTGACCATCTTTAAAATCCATTCTCTCACCTCTTATTAGCTTTATTAACAGTATCGCTGGTCCCTCCCTTTAAAGGAGCGCTGACCATCTTTAAAATCCATTCTCTCACCTCTTATTAGCTTTATTAACAGTATCGCTGGTCCCTCCCTTTAAAGGAGCGCTGACCATCTTTCAAATCCATTCTCTCACCTCTTATTAGCTTTATTAACAGTATCGCTGGCCCCTCCCTTTAAAGGAGCGCTGACCATCTTTAAAATCCATTCTCTCACCTCTTATTAGCTTTATTAACAGGATCGCTGGCCCCTCCCTTTAAAGGAGCGCTGACCATCTTTAAAATCCATTCTCTCACCTCTTATTAGCTTTATTAACAGTATCGCTGGTCCTTCCCTTTAAAGGAGCGCTGACCATCTTTAAAATCCATTCTCTCACCTCTTATTGCATTATCACTATCAATGTTACTTCTAGGGGAGCAGTAATCATAAATTCAATTCAAAATCAATAGTAAATTAATGATTTTTTTTTTTTTTCAACAGAAGATCAGATAATGTTCCAGCTGGCCAGACGTTTATCAATCTCGTCTATGGGCCAGAAAGGTTATTATTATTATTATTATTATTATTATTATTATTATTATTATTATTATTATTATTAAAGAGTTGTTCAGCTGAGGCTTTTTCTCCAAAGCGACTTCCAGAGACTAGGGGGGTGAACTCTGCATCATCAACAACTGCTGCTGCTGCTGCTGCAGAGTCACTTCCAATAGGAGCTCGTTTGTTTGACGTCTCATCCGAAGGACGGAGCACAAGGAGGTGAAGCGACTCGCTCAGGGTCACGCACACACACACACACACACACACACACACACACACACACACAGACACACAGGGAGTCAGTGGCTGCTGCAGAGTCACTTCCAATAGGAGCTCGTTTGTTTGACGTCTCATCCGAAGGACGGAGCACAAGGAGGTGAAGCGACTCGCTCAGGGTCACACACACACGCACACACACACACGCACACACACACAGGGAGTCAGTGGCTGCTGCAGAGTCACTTCCAATAGGAGCTCGTTTGTTTGACGTCTCATCCGAAGGACGGAGCACAAGGAGGTGAAGCGACTCGCTCAGGGTCACGCACACACGCACGCACACACACACACACACACACAGGGAGTCAGTGGCTGAGCCGGGATTTGAACCTCCTGTTATCGAGACCCCCTTTTCTCTAACCTGCTTTGACCACACAGCCTCACTCATTATCTTAGCACTATTTCCCACAGAGAAGGGAATATGACCTGGGACTCAGCGGTCGCTGATGAAATAAGTGTGCAGTTGTGAAAGAAACACCTAGTTTGTGATTTTTTAATTTTTTTAAAACACGTCTGGTAACTGAAGGAATTTCTCAGTTTCTTTGCCTTGTTTTCTGATAATCTGCCGCACTCTCTCGGTCACCCCAGCCCCAGGGCCTTGTGGGTCGCTGGCTGAATAAGGGGGTGGCTTTTAAATTGAAAACAAAAACACTTTTTTTTTTTTTTTTTTTTTTTTAAAGTCACAGAACTGCGATTTCCTGTCCCATGGGGCCACATCGCCGCCAAGTCCTGGGGTCCTCGTGAGGGGCGTCCGGTTCTGTGCCTGCATGGCTGGTTGGACAACGCCAACTCTTTCGACAGGCTAATACCACTGCTACCTCAAGGTAAAAGGGGGTGAGTTTGGGGTCCTTGGGAATCAGACTCCCGCTGCACAGCAGTGTGATCCAGTCCTGGTTTCACTAGGAGTTTAATAATAAGACACACCTGAGCTTGTTAGCTAGACACACTGGGGGCTGATCAAGCTGGTAGCAGTAAAACCTGGACTGGATCACACTGCTGTGGGACAGGAGTCTGATTCCCAGCCCTGATCTCTCTGTCTAAATATCCCACAGTTCCCAGCAATATCCTGTAGCTCTCTTCACTATAAAATCAGCTACAAACCTCCTTCAACCAAAGTCTATCTACAGGGCTGGGAATCAGACTCCCGCTGCACAGCAGTGTGATCCAGTCCTGGTTTCTCTAGGAGTTTAATAATAAGACACACCTGAGCTTGTTAGCTAGACACACTGGGGGCTGATCAAGCTGGTAGCAGTAAAACCTGGACTGGATCACACTGCTGTGCGATAGGAGTCTGATTCCCAGCCCTGATCTCTCTGTCTAAATATCCCACAGTTCCCACCAATGTCCTGTAGCTCTCTTCACTATAAAATCAGCTACAAACCTCCTTCAACCAAAGTCTATCTACAGGGCTGGGAATCAGACTCCCGCTGCACAGCAGTGTGATCCAGTCCTGGTTTCACTAGGAGTTTAATAATAAGACACACCTGAGCTTGTTAGCTAGACACACTGGGGGCTGATCAAGCTGGTAGCAGTAAAACCTGGACTGGATCACACTGCTGTGGGATAGGAGTCTGATTCCCACCCCTGTGACTCATATTAATAGTGATTATAATATAATCGCTCTTGTGGTTTCAGAATGCCAGTATCTAGCGATGGATTTCCCAGGACATGGACTCTCATCACACAGATCTCCTGGAGCCCATTACAGCTTCCCAGCCTATGTGAACGACGTTCTCAGAGTAGCTAAAGGTAAAAAATAACACCTTCAAAGGGGTGTGGGGACTGAATCACCTGCCATAGCACTGTCAATACGGGGAACAAAAGAACACTGACGAAGGCACTAGAGCCCCAAACTACAGCTAGTCTGATTGATACATACATTATATATATATATATATATATATATGCAAATATATTTGCATATGTTTTTCTTATGTTTCAGCGTTAGAATGGAAGACGTTTTCAATTCTGGGTCACAGCATGGGTAAGCAAATCCGATCAATAATCATTTCGACTGATTACTTCGCTGTTTATTATTACCTGTTAATATCTGTCTCTCGCGGGTTTGGGTGATGATCGGGCTATATCTCGAGATTCATAGTCATTTATTTTCCATTTAGGTGGCAACGTGGCTTGTTTGGTGAGTATACTGTTAATGTGACTTCCTTACAATGCTTCCCTGTGCTTTACCAGACCTCTCTGTGCTTTACAATGCTTCCCTATGCTTTACCAGACCTCTCTGTGCTTTACAATGCTTCCCTGTGCTTTACCAGACCTCTCTGTGCTTTACAATGCTTCCCTATGCTTTACCAGACCTCTCTGTGCTTTACAATGCTTCCCTATGCTTTACCAGACCTCTCTGTGCTTTACAATGCTTCCCTATGCTTTACCAGACCTCTCTGTGCTTTACAATGCTTCCCTATGCTTTACCAGACCTCTCTGTGCTTTACAATGCTTCCCTATGCTTTACCAGACCTCTCTGTGCTTTACAATGCTTCCCTATGCTTTACCAGTCCTCTCTGTGCTTTACAATGCTTCCCTATGCTTTTCCAGACCTCTCTGTGCTTTACAATGCTTCCCTGTGCTTCACCACACCTCTCTGTGCTTTACAATGCTTCCCTATGCTTTACCAGACCTCTCTGTGCTTTACAATGCTTCCCTATGCTTTACCAGACCTCTCTGTGCTTTACAATGCTTCCCTGTGCTTCACCACACCTCTCTGTGCTTTACAATGCTTCCCTATTCTTTACCAGACCTCTCTGTGCTTTACAATGCTTCCCTGTGCTTCACCAGACCTCTCTGTGTTTTATCACGCTGTGCTGTTACAGCGGGACTCTGTTATCAGGGCTGGTTTCCCCTGTTTCATTCCCTTGTTGGTTTGTATTGCAGTTCAGTGCGCTGTTTCCAGAGATGGTGGATAAGCTGGTCATACTGGATGCCTACGGATTCTTACCCACAGAGGCTGTAAGCTCGTGTGTGTGATGCGGTGTTCGCTGGGTACTAACATTGCTGGGATGCTTATCAAAATTATCCATTCATATTCCTCCTGCCCTCTTCCTCTCTCCCCTCTCCCTTTTCATCTCTCCCCTCTCCTCCTCACTCTCTCTCCTCTTTCTCTCCCCTCCTCTCCCTCCCCTCTCCCCTCTTCATCTCTCCCCTCCTCCTCTCTTCCTCTCTCCTCTCCCCCCTCTTTTCATCTCCTCTCCTCTCCCCCTCCTCTCCCTCTCTCCCCTCTCCTCTCTTCTCTCCCCTCTCCTCTTCCTCTCCCCTCCTCATCTCCCCCTCCTCTCTCCCTCCCTTCTCCCTTTTCTTCTCTCCTCTCCTCTCTCTCCTCTCTCTCCTCTCCCTCTCCTCCCCTCTCTCTCCTCTCCTCTCCCCTCTCTCTCCTCTCTCCTCCCCTCTCTCCTCCCCTCTCTCCCCTCTCTCCTCTCTCTCCCCTCTCCTCTCTCCTCTCTCTCCTCCCCTCTCTCTCCTCTCTCCCCCCTCCTCTCTCCCTCCCTTCTCCCTTTTCATCTCTCCTCTCCTCTCACCCCTTTCATCTCTCCCCTCCTCCTCTCCATCTCTCCCCTCCTCTCTCCTCTCCCCCCTCTTTTCATCTCTCCTCTCCCCCTCCTCTCCCCTTTTGATCTCCTCCCCTCCCCTCCTCTCCTCTCTCCCCTCTCTTCCTCTCCTCTCTCCCCCTCTCCCGTCTTCATCTCTCCCCTCCTCCTCTCCATCTCTCCCCTCCTCTCTTCCTCTCCCCCGTTTTCATCTCTCCTCTGCCCCTCCTCTCTTCTCTCCCCTCTCTTCCTCTCCTCTCCCCCTCTCCCGTCTTCATCTCTCCTCTCCTCCCTCCTCCCTCCTCCCTCCTCCCTCCCCCCTCACTCTCTCCCCCTCCTCTCCTCTCTCAGGATGAAATCCCCCGGCTGGTTCGTAAAGGAATGGAGGAGATGTTGGGGTACGAGAGCGAGGCGAGGCCAGGGAAAGTCTACCCCCCCGAGGAGGCGTGTCAGAGGTCAGAGGTCCGGGTGGGCGGGGCTAGTCTGTCTGTCTGTCTCGCTGACAGTTTCACACACCTCTCGAGACGCGCTCGTCCGACTGGGATGAAACTCGCTCGGGATCTTCTTCAGCTCACAAGATGTTGAGCAAGCTGTCTCTGTCTCTCAGTGTCTCAGCGTGTGTGTGTGTGTTTCAGTGTCTCTCTGTGTGTGTTTCAGGCTCTCACTGTGTCTCAGTGTGTCTCTGTGTCTTTGTGTTTCAGTCTCTCAGTGTGTATCTCTGTCTCTGTGTTTGTGTGTTTCAGTGTATCTCAGTGTCTGTGTGTGTTTCAGTGTCTCTCTCTGTGTGTGTTTCAGTGTATCTCAGTGTCTGTGTGTGTGTGTGTGTGTGTTTCAGTGTCTCTCTCTGTGTGTGTTTCAGTGTATCTCAGTGTCTGTGTGTGTGTGTGTTTCAGTGTCTCTCTCTGTGTGTTTCAGTGTATCTCAGTGTCTGTGTGTGTGTGTGTGTGTTTCAGTGTCTCTCTCTGTGTGTTTCAGTGTAACTCAGTGTCTCTGTGTGTGTGTGTTTCAGTGTCTCTCTCTGTGTGTTTCAGTGTATCTCAGTGTCTGTGTGTGTGTGTGTGTGTTTCAGTGTGTCTCTCTCCCTGTGTTTCAGTGTCTCAGCGTCTCTCTCTCTCTCTGTGTGTTTCAGTGTCTCTCTCTCTCTCTGTCTGTTTCAGTGTCTCTCTCTCTCTCTGTTTCAGTGTCTCTCTCTCTCTCTCTCTCTGTGTTTCAGTGTCTCTCTCTCTCTGTGTGTTTCAGTGTCTCTCTCTCTCTCTGTCTGTTTCAGTGTCTCTCTCTCTCTCTCTGTTTCAGTGTCTCTCTCTCTCTCTCTCTGTGTTTCAGTGTGTCTCTCTCTCTCTCTCTGTGTTTCAGTGTCTCTCTCTGTGTGTGTTTCAGTGTATCTCAGTGTCTGTGTGTGTGTGTGTTTCAGTGTCTCTCTCTGTGTGTTTCAGTGTATCTCAGTGTCTGTGTGTGTGTGTGTGTGTGTTTCAGTGTCTCTCTCTGTGTGTTTCAGTGTATCTCAGTGTCTCTGTGTGTGTGTGTTTCAGTGTCTCTCTCTGTGTGTTTCAGTGTATCTCAGTGTCTGTGTGTGTGTGTGTGTGTGTGTGTTTCAGTGTGTCTCTCTCCCTGTGTTTCAGTGTCTCAGCGTCTCTCTCTCTCTCTGTGTGTTTCAGTGTCTCTCTCTCTCTCTGTCTGTTTCAGTGTCTCTCTCTCTCTCTCTGTTTCAGTGTCTCTCTCTCTCTCTCTCTGTGTTTCAGTGTGTCTCTCTCTCTCTCTCTGTGTTTCAGTGTCTCTCTCTCTGTGTTTGTGTTTCAGGCTCCTCTCTGCTAACTCCTCCCTGTGTGAGGAATCAGCTCTCATCCTGCTGCAGAGAGGCAGCACTGAGGTGCCCGGAGGTGAGAGAGAGTGTGTGTGTGTGTGTGTGTGTCAGTGTGTGTCAGTGTGTGTGTGCGTGTGTGTGTGTGTGTGCGTGTGTGTCAGTGTGTCTGTGTGTGCGTGTGTCAGTGTGTCTGTGTGTGTGTGTGTCAGTGCATGTCTGTGTGCGTGTGTGTGTATCAGTGTGTGTGTGTATCACAGTGTGTGTGTGTCAGTGTGTGTGCGTGTGTCAGTGTGTGTCAGTGCATGTGTGTGCGCGTGTGTCAGTGTGTGCGTGTGTCAGTGTGTGTGTGCGTGTGTGTATCAGTGTGTGTGTGTGTGTGTGTATCAGTGTGTGTGTGTGTCCGTGTGTGTGTGTGTCAGTGTGCATGTGTGTGTGTGCGTGTGTGTGTTTTATTTTGTAATAAGCTTGTGTGTTTTTATTTTCTGATGATTTTTCTTCTCTCTCTCTCTCAGGGCTTGTATTTAACCGTGATTTCCGACTTAACCTGGTGAGGGCGACAAAGACCTGCATCCTCACAGCAGTCTCTATAGAGTCTATACAGACCTGTATCCTCACAACAGTCTTTATAGAGTCTATACAGACCTGTTATAGAGTCTATACAGACCTGTATCCTCACAGCAGTCTCTATAGAGTCTATACAGACCTGCATCCTCACAGCAGTCTCTATAGAGACTATACAGACCTGCATCCTCACAGCAGTCTCTATAGTGTCTATACAGACCTGCATCCTCACAGCAGTCTCTATAGTGTCTATACAGACCTGCATCCTCACAGCAGTCTCTATAGAGTCTATACAGACCTGCATCCTCACAGCAGTCTCTATAGTGTCTATACAGACCTGCATCCTCACAGCAGTCTCTATAGTCTATACACACACCTGCATCCTCACAGCAGTCTCTATAGAGTCTATACAGACCTGCATCCTCACAGCAGTCTCTATAGAGTCTATACAGACCTGTTATAGAGTCTATACAGACCTGCATCCTCACAGGAGTCTCTATAGAGACTATACAGACCTGCATCCTCACAGCAGTCTCTATAGAGACTATACAGACCTGCATCCTCACAGCAGTCTCTATAGAGTCTATACAGACCTGTTATAGAGTCTATACACACACCTGTATCCTCACAGCAGTCACTATAGAGTCTATACAGACCTGCATCCTCACAGCAGTCTCTATAGAGTCTATACAGACCTGTATCCTCACAGCAGTCTCTATAGTCTCTATACAGACCTGTTATAGAGTCTATACACACACCTGTATCCTCACAGCAGTCACTATAGAGTCTATACAGACCTGTATCCTCACAGCAGTCTCTATAGAGTCTATACAGACCTGCATCCTCACAGCAGTCTCTATAGTCTATACAGACCTGTTATAGAGTCTATACACACACCTGTATCCTCACAGCAGTCTCTATAGAGGCTATACAGACCTGCATCCTCACAGCAGTCTCTATAGAGTCTATACAGACCTGCATCCTCACAGCAGTCTCTATAGAGTCTATACAGACCTGCATCCTCACAGCAGTCTCTATAGAGTCTATACAGACCTGTTATAGAGTCTATACAGACCTGCATCCTCACAGGAGTCTCTATAGAGTCTATACAGACCTGCATCCTCACAGCAGTCTCTATAGTCTATACAGACCTGTATCCTCACAGCAGTCTCTATAGAGTCTATACAGACCTGTATCCTCACAGCAGTCTCTATAGAGTCTATACAGACCTGTATCCTCACAGCAGTCTCTATAGAGTCTATACAGACCTGTATCCTCACAGCAGTCTCTATAGAGTCTATACAGACCTGCATCCTCACAGCAGTCTCTATAGAGACTATACAGACCTGCATCCTCACAGCAGTCTCTATAGAGTCTATACAGACCTGCATCCTCACAGCAGTCTCTATAGCAGTCTCTATACAGTCTCTACAGCAGTATCTAGTCTCTATAGCAGTATCAATAGTCTCTGTACAATCTCTACAGCAGTCTCTATACAGTATCTACAGCAGCATCTATAGCAGTCTCTACAGCAGTCTCTATACAGTCTCTCTAGCAGTCTTTAGTCTCTACAGTCTCTATAGTCTCTACAGCAGTATCTAGTCTCTGTACAGTCTCTACAGCAGTCTCTATACAGTCTCTCTAGCAGTCTTTAGTCTCTACAGTCTCTATAGTCTCTACAGCAGTCTCCAGTCTCTACAGCAGTCTCTACAGCAGTCTCTATACAGTCTCTCTAGCAGTCTTTAGTCTCTACAGTCTCTATAGTCTCTACAGCAGTCTCCAGTCTCTACAGCAGTCTCTACAGCAGTCTCTATACAGTCTCTCTAGCAGTCTTTAGTCTCTACAGTCTCTATAGTCTCTACAGCAGTCTCCAGTCTCTATACAGTCTCTACAGCAGTCTCCAGTCTCTCTAGCAGTCTTTAGTCTCTACAGTCTCTATAGTCTCTACAGCAGTCTCTATACAGTCTCTCTAGCAGTCTTTAGTCTCTACAGTCTCTACAGTCTCTACAGCAGTCTCCAGTCTCTACAGCAGTCTCTATACAGTCTCTCTAGCAGTCTTTAGTCTCTACAGTCTCTATAGTCTCTACAGCAGTCTCCAGTCTCTACAGCAGTCTCTACAGCAGTCTCTATACAGTCTCTCTAGCAGTCTTTAGTCTCTACAGTCTCTATAGTCTCTACAGCAGTCTCCAGTCTCTACAGCAGTCTCTACAGCAGTCTCTATACAGTCTCTCTAGCAGTCTTTAGTCTCTACAGTCTCTATAGTCTCTACAGCAGTCTCTATACAGTCTCTCTAGCAGTCTTTAGTCTCTACAGTCTCTACAGTCTCTACAGCAGTCTCCAGTCTCTACAGCAGTCTCTATACAGTCTGTCTAGCAGTCTCTAGTCTCTACAGTCTCTACAGTCTCTACAGCAGTCTCCAGTCTCTACAGCAGTCTCTATACAGTCTGTCTAGCAGTCTCTAGTCTCTACAGTCTCTATACAGTCTCTCTAGCAGTCTCTAGTCTCTACAGTCTCTATAGTCTCTACAGCAGTCTCCAGTCTCTACAGCAGTCTCTATACAGTCTGTCTAGCAGTCTCTAGTCTCTACAGTCTCTATACAGTCTCTCTAGCAGTCTCTAGTCTCTACAGTCTCTAGTCTCTACAGCAGTCTCCAGTCTCTACAGCAGTCTCTATACAGTCTGTCTAGCAGTCTCTAGTCTCTACAGTCTCTATACAGTCTCTCTAGCAGTCTCTAGTCTCTACAGTCTCTATAGTCTCTACAGCAGTCTCCAGTCTCTACAGCAGTCTCTATACAGTCTGTCTAGCAGTCTCTAGTCTCTACAGTCTCTATACAGTCTCTCTAGCAGTCTCTAGTCTCTACAGTCTCTACAGTCTCTACAGCAGTCTCCAGTCTCTACAGCAGTCTCTATACAGTCTCTAGTCTCTACAGTCTCTATACAGTCTCTCTAGCAGTCTTTAGTCTCTACAGTCTCTATAGTCTCTACAGCAGTCTCTATACAGTCTGTCTAGCAGTCTCTAGTCTCTACAGTCTCTATACAGTCTCTCTAGCAGTCTCTAGTCTCTACAGTCTCTATAGTCTCTACAGCAGTCTCCAGTCTCTACAGCAGTCTCTATACAGTCTGTCTAGCAGTCTCTACAGTCTCTATACAGTCTCTCTAGCAGTCTCTAGTCTCTACAGTCTCTACAGTCTCTACAGCAGTCTCCAGTCTCTACAGCAGTCTCTATACAGTCTGTCTAGCAGTCTCTAGTCTCTACAGTCTCTATACAGTCTCTACAGTCTCTATAGTCTCTACAGCAGTCTCCAGTCTCTACAGCAGTCTCTATACAGTCTGTCTAGCAGTCTCTAGTCTCTACAGTCTCTATACAGTCTCTCTAGCAGTCTCTAGTCTCTACAGTCTCTACAGTCTCTACAGCAGTCTCCAGTCTCTACAGCAGTCTCTATACAGTCTGTCTAGCAGTCTCTAGTCTCTACAGTCTCTATACAGTCTCTCTAGCAGTCTTTAGTCTCTACAGTCTCTATAGTCTCTACAGCAGTCTCTATACAGTCTGTCTAGCAGTCTCTAGTCTCTACAGTCTCTATACAGTCTCTCTAGCAGTCTCTAGTCTCTACAGTCTCTACAGTCTCTACAGCAGTCTCCAGTCTCTACAGCAGTCTCTATACAGTCTGTCTAGCAGTCTCTAGTCTCTACAGTCTCTATACAGTCTGTCTAGCAGTCTCTAGTCTCTACAGTCTCTATACAGTCTCTCTAGCAGTCTCTAGTCTCTACAGTCTCTACAGTCTCTACAGCAGTCTCCAGTCTCTACAGCAGTCTCTATACAGTCTGTCTAGCAGTCTCTAGTCTCTACAGTCTCTCTAGCAGTCTTTAGTCTCTACAGTCTCTATAGTCTCTACAGCAGTCTCCAGTCTCTATACAGTCTCTCTAGCAGTCTCTAGTCTCTACAGTCTCTACAGTCTCTACAGCAGTCTCCAGTCTCTACAGCAGTCTCTATACAGTCTGTCTAGCAGTCTCTAGTCTCTACAGTCTCTATACAGTCTCTCTACAGTCTTTAGTCTCTCCAGTCTCTATAGTCTCTACAGCAGTCTCCAGTCTCTACAGCAGTCTCTATACAGTCTCTCTACAGTCTTTAGTCTCTCCAGTCTCTATAGTCTCTACAGCAGTCTCCAGTCTCTACAGCAGTCTCTATACAGTCTCTCTACAGTCTTTAGTCTCTACAGTCTCTATAGTCTCTACAGCAGTCTCCAGTCTCTACAGTCTCTATAGTCTCTACAGCAGTCTCCAGTCTCTACAGTCTCTATAGTCTCTACAGCAGTCTCTATACAGTCTCTCTAGCAGTCTCTAGTCTCTACAGTCTCTAGTCTCTACAGCAGTCTCCAGTCTCTACAGCAGTCTCCAGTCTCTACAGCAGTCTCTATACAGTCTCTACAGCAGTCTCTATACAGTCTCTCTAGCAGTCTTTAGTCTCTACAGTCTCTATAGTCTCTACAGCAGTCTCCAGTCTCTACAGCAGTCTCTATACAGTCTGTCTAGCAGTCTCTAGTCTCTACAGTCTCTATACAGTCTCTCTAGCAGTCTCTAGTCTCTACAGTCTCTACAGTCTCTACAGCAGTCTCCAGTCTCTACAGCAGTCTCTATACAGTCTGTCTAGCAGTCTCTAGTCTCTACAGTCTCTATACAGTCTCTCTAGCAGTCTCTAGTCTCTACAGTCTCTATAGTCTCTACAGCAGTCTCCAGTCTCTACAGCAGTCTCTATACAGTCTGTCTAGCAGTCTCTAGTCTCTACAGTCTCTATACAGTCTCTCTAGCAGTCTCTAGTCTCTACAGTCTCTACAGTCTCTACAGCAGTCTCCAGTCTCTACAGCAGTCTCTATACAGTCTGTCTAGCAGTCTCTAGTCTCTACAGTCTCTATACAGTCTCTCTAGCAGTCTTTAGTCTCTACAGTCTCTATAGTCTCTACAGCAGTCTCCAGTCTCTATACAGTCTCTCTAGCAGTCTCTAGTCTCTACAGTCTCTACAGTCTCTACAGCAGTCTCCAGTCTCTACAGCAGTCTCTATACAGTCTGTCTAGCAGTCTCTAGTCTCTACAGTCTCTACAGTCTCTACAGCAGTCTCCAGTCTCTACAGCAGTCTCTATACAGTCTGTCTAGCAGTCTCTAGTCTCTACAGTCTCTATACAGTCTCTCTAGCAGTCTTTAGTCTCTACAGTCTCTATAGTCTCTACAGCAGTCTCCAGTCTCTATACAGTCTCTCTAGCAGTCTCTAGTCTCTACAGTCTCTACAGTCTCTACAGCAGTCTCCAGTCTCTACAGCAGTCTCTATACAGTCTCTCTACAGTCTTTAGTCTCTCCAGTCTCTATAGTCTCTACAGCAGTCTCCAGTCTCTACAGCAGTCTCTATACAGTCTCTCTACAGTCTTTAGTCTCTCCAGTCTCTATAGTCTCTACAGCAGTCTCCAGTCTCTACAGCAGTCTCTATACAGTCTCTCTACAGTCTTTAGTCTCTACAGTCTCTATAGTCTCTACAGCAGTCTCCAGTCTCTACAGTCTCTATAGTCTCTACAGCAGTCTCCAGTCTCTACAGTCTCTATAGTCTCTACAGCAGTCTCTATACAGTCTCTCTAGCAGTCTCTAGTCTCTACAGTCTCTATAGTCTCTACAGCAGTCTCCAGTCTCTACAGCAGTCTCCAGTCTCTACAGCAGTCTCTATACAGTCTCTACAGCAGTCTCTATACAGTCTCTCTAGCAGTCTTTAGTCTCTACAGTCTCTATAGTCTCTACAGCAGTCTCCAGTCTCTACAGCAGTCTCTATACAGTCTGTCTAGCAGTCTCTAGTCTCTACAGTCTCTATACAGTCTCTCTAGCAGTCTCTAGTCTCTACAGTCTCTACAGTCTCTACAGCAGTCTCCAGTCTCTACAGCAGTCTCTATACAGTCTGTCTAGCAGTCTCTAGTCTCTACAGTCTCTATACAGTCTCTCTAGCAGTCTCTAGTCTCTACAGTCTCTATAGTCTCTACAGCAGTCTCCAGTCTCTACAGCAGTCTCTATACAGTCTGTCTAGCAGTCTCTAGTCTCTACAGTCTCTATACAGTCTCTCTAGCAGTCTCTAGTCTCTACAGTCTCTACAGTCTCTACAGCAGTCTCCAGTCTCTACAGCAGTCTCTATACAGTCTGTCTAGCAGTCTCTAGTCTCTACAGTCTCTATACAGTCTCTCTAGCAGTCTTTAGTCTCTACAGTCTCTATAGTCTCTACAGCAGTCTCCAGTCTCTATACAGTCTCTCTAGCAGTCTCTAGTCTCTACAGTCTCTACAGCAGTCTCCAGTCTCTACAGCAGTCTCTATACAGTCTGTCTAGCAGTCTCTAGTCTCTACAGTCTCTACAGTCTCTACAGCAGTCTCCAGTCTCTACAGCAGTCTCTATACAGTCTGTCTAGCAGTCTCTAGTCTCTACAGTCTCTATACAGTCTCTCTAGCAGTCTTTAGTCTCTACAGTCTCTATAGTCTCTACAGCAGTCTCCATACAGTCTCTCTAGCAGTCTCTAGTCTCTACAGTCTCTACAGTCTCTACAGCAGTCTCCAGTCTCTACAGCAGTCTCTATACAGTCTCTCTACAGTCTTTAGTCTCTCCAGTCTCTATAGTCTCTACAGCAGTCTCCAGTCTCTACAGCAGTCTCTATACAGTCTCTCTACAGTCTTTAGTCTCTCCAGTCTCTATAGTCTCTACAGCAGTCTCCAGTCTCTACAGCAGTCTCTATACAGTCTCTCTACAGTCTTTAGTCTCTACAGTCTCTATAGTCTCTACAGCAGTCTCCAGTCTCTACAGTCTCTATAGTCTCTACAGCAGTCTCCAGTCTCTACAGTCTCTATAGTCTCTACAGCAGTCTCTATACAGTCTCTCTAGCAGTCTCTAGTCTCTACAGTCTCTATAGTCTCTACAGCAGTCTCCAGTCTCTACAGCAGTCTCCAGTCTCTACAGCAGTCTCTATACAGTCTCTACAGCAGTCTCTATACAGTCTCTCTAGCAGTCTTTAGTCTCTACAGTCTCTATAGTCTCTACAGCAGTCTCTATAGTCTCTACAGCAGTCTCCAGTCTCTACAGTCTCTATAGTCTCTACAGCAGTCTCTATACAGTCTCTCTAGCAGTCTCTAGTCTCTACAGTCTCTATAGTCTCTACAGCAGTCTCCAGTCTCTACAGCAGTCTCCAGTCTCTACAGCAGTCTCTATACAGTCTCTACAGCAGTCTCTATACAGTCTCTCTAGCAGTCTTTAGTCTCTACAGTCTCTATAGTCTCTACAGCAGTCTCCAGTCTCTACAGCAGTCTCCAGTCTCTACAGCAGTCTCTATACAGTCTCTACAGCAGTCTCTATACAGTCTCTCTAGCAGTCTTTAGTCTCTACAGTCTCTATAGTCTCTACAGCAGTCTCCAGTCTCTACAGCAGTCTCCAGTCTCTACAGCAGTCTCTATACAGTCTCTACAGCAGTCTCTATACAGTCTCTCTAGCAGTCTTTAGTCTCTACAGTCTCTATAGTCTCTACAGCAGTCTCCAGTCTCTACAGCAGTCTCCAGTCTCTACAGCAGTCTCTATACAGTCTCTACAGCAGTCTCTATACAGTCTCTCTAGCAGTCTTTAGTCTCTACAGTCTCTATAGTCTCTACAGCAGTCTCCAGTCTCTACAGCAGTCTCCAGTCTCTACAGCAGTCTCCAGTCTCTACAGCAGTCTCTATACAGTCTCTCTAGCAGTCTCTAGTCTCTACAGTCTCTATAGTCTCTACAGCAGTCTCCAGTCTCTACAGCAGTCTCTATACAGTCTCTCTAGCAGTCTCTAGTCTCTACAGTCTCTATAGTCTCTACAGCAGTCTCCAGTCTCTACAGCAGTCTCTACAGCAGTCTCTATACAGTCTCTCTAGCAGTCTTTAGTCTCTACAGTCTCTATAGTCTCTACAGCAGTCTCCAGTCTCTACAGCAGTCTCCAGTCTCTACAGCAGTCTCTATATCAATGTATTTCTTATATTCACAGACAAACATTGCGAGGGTAACTCTAGAGCAGAGCCTGCAGTTACAGAAGAGAATCACCGCCAGTGTCCTGATTGTGCTGTGAGTCTAGAACAGTCTAGAACATCTGTATTTTTCTAGAAATGTATTTTTTTTTTTTTCTACCTGATCTTTTAGTGCCGTGTCACTTTTCTATATTGCGCGAGAATGATCAGATTGTGGGGGTGCAGGGGGGTGTCTGTCTGTACCTCCGTCCGTCTATCTGTCTGTCCGTCTGCACGTCCGTCTGTCTGTCTGTCTGTCTGTACCTCCGTCTGTCTGTCTGTCTGTCTGTCTGTACCTCCGTCTGTCTGTCTGTCTGTCCGTCTGCACGTCCGTCCGTCTGTACCTCCGTCCGTCTGCAAGTCCGTCCGTCTGTCTGTCTGTCTGTCTGCACCTCCGTCCGTCTGTCCCTCCGTCCGTCTGTCTGTCTGTGTGTCTCTCTCTCCGTCCGTCTGTCTCTCTGGGCCTCCGTCTGTCTCTCTCTCCGTCTGTCTGTCTGTCTGTCTGTCTGTCTCATTATTGCCTCTCTCTGTTTGAAGCTCTTCTCCTGTTGTCAGGAAGCTCTCTGATTCTTATCCCTGTTCTGTTTGTGAACGCGCTGCCGTGGCGACGGGGGGGGGGCGTGGGGGGGGTGATGATGTCACCGATGATGTCACCGACAGGCCGGTTGACTTTTTTTTTTTTTTTTTTTTTTTATCTCAGGGCCGATGAGGGAATTCGGAAAATGGCAATATTGAACCCGGATAAGCTGCTGCAGGGATTTCGAGACTCGCTCGGAGAGGTACAGCAGGGGGTGGTTATAGTATTTGCTTACGATTGTAAGTCGCCCTGGATAAGGGCGTCTGCTAAGAAATAAATAATAGCTGTTGCATTTTTAAAAAAAAATTGTAATAATTTAAAACTATTATTTTCCTCTTAATCTCATACTGTGGCGTTTGCAGCCGTCTGAAGCGACAAATACAGAGACAGCGAAGTGCAGTAAAGTGTAGTAAAGTTATTTCGTCTTATTTTCATCTCTGTAGTGACCGGCCGGCCACTAGAACTATTTTAAATCTCTCTCTCTCTCTCTCTCCCCCCGCTCTTTCTTTCTTTCTCTCCTGACTATCCTCCTCTCCCCCTCTCTCCGTGTCTCTCTCCTCCCTCTCTGTCTCTCTCCCTCCCCCCTTCCTCCTCTCTCCATCTCTCTCCCTCCCCCTTCCTCCTCTCTCTCCGCTCTCCCTCTCCTCCCTCTCCTCTCCCTGTCTCCCTCTCTATCTCCCTCTCCTCCCTCTGTCTCCTCTCTCTGCTCTCCCTGTCTCCCTCTCCCTCTCTCCCCCTATCACCTCCTCTCCTCCCTCTCCTCTCCTCTCTTCCCTCCCCTCTCTCCGCTCTCCCTCCCCTCTCTCCGCTCTCCCTCTCTCTCAGTCTCATTTCCGTTTGGAGTCAGTTCCAGGGAACCACCACGTGCATCTCAACCAGCCCGAGAAAGTGTCCCCGATCGTGGGGAGATTCCTGAGCAGCCCTGCATGGAGCTCCAGCATCGACAGCGCTGCCAAACTGTGACCCCGCTGAGACCCCAGAACCAGAACCAGACCCCGCTGAGACCCCAGAACCAGAACCAGACCCCGCTGAGACCCCAGAACCAGAACCAGACCCCGCTGAGACCCCAGAACCAGAACCAGACCCCGCTGAGACCCCAGAACCAGAACCAGACCCCGCTACAGACCCCAGAACCAGAACCAGACCCCGCTGAGACCCCAGAACCAGAACCAGACCCCGCTGAGACCCCAGAACCAGAACCAGACCCCGCTACAGACCCCAGAACCAGAACCAGACCCCGCTGAGACCCCAGAACCAGAACCAGACCCCGCTACAGACCCCAGAACCAGAACCAGACCCCGCTGAGACCCCAGAACCAGAACCAGACCCCGCTACAGACCCCAGAACCAGAACCAGACCCCGCTGAGACCCCAGAACCAGGGCTGAGGAGAAGACTCCCACTGCACAGAGAGACACACACAGAGACACAAAGAGAAAGAGAGACAGACAGACAGACAGACAGACAGACAGACAGAGCCCCACAATCCTGTTCAGTTTGACGCTACAGTATAATATAGAATCCCTTCTTCTTGGGGTCTGTGTTAGTTTACTACATTCTGAAAAGAGTTTAGTGTCATTAAAGCTGCAGACAGACAGACAGACAGACAGACAGACAGACAGACAGACAGACAGAGCCCCACAATCCTGTTCAGTTTGACGCTACAGTATAATATAGAATCCCTTCTTCTTGGGGTCTGTGTTAGTTTACTACATTCTGAAAAGAGTTTAGTGTCATTAAAGCTGCAGACAGACAGACAGACAGACAGACAGACAGACAGACAGACAGACAGACAGACAGACAGAGCTCCACAATCCTGTTCAGTTTGACGCTACAGTATAATATAGAATCCCTTCTTCTTGGGGTCTGTGTTAGTTTACTACATTCTGAAAAGAGTTTAGTGTCATTAAAGCTGCAGACAGACAGACAGACAGACAGACAGACAGACAGACAGACAGACAGACAGACAGACAGAGCTCCACAATCCTGTTCAGTTTGACGCTACAGTATAATATAGAATCCCTTCTTCCAAAAATGAACAACATTAGAAAAGTACTTGACTCTTTTTTTCAGGCTTTGATACTCAAACAAAAACTTGAACAGAAAAATTGGGTCTAAATTTGTCTATTTATTATTGACAATAAAATAAAGAAATAGACTTCTGACAGCAAAACTAAACAAGAGTTTGTTTTTTGTGTTTTAAAAAAAAAATAAAAATTGCATTTCGTGTTTTTAATATTATTATTGTTACAGTAATTAATCATCACTTACGACAATAAAACATGACTTTATAAGGGACTGTGTGGACGAGGGTGTCATAGAAATTTGTAAGGGGGGGGGCGAGGGGGTTACCGAGGGTTACCAAGCGTTGCCGTGGGTTACGGAGCCACGCTGTTGATGCTGAATCGCTGGGATCCTTCGAGACCCGACTTGACAAAGTTCTGAGATCCATCAGCTGCAGGACGAGCTCTGAGGGGCTGAACGGAGTGTCTCTCTTCCTTTCTCTCTCTCTATCTCCTCTCTCTCTTTCCTTTATCTTCTCTCTCAGTAAGGTTTGAATCTCCTCTCCCCTCCTCTCTCCTCCTCTCTCCCCTCTCCTCTCCTAGTAAGGTTTGAATCTCCCCTCCTCTCTCCTCCTCTCCTCTCTCCTCTCTCAGTAAGGTTTGAATCTCCCCTCCCCTCTCCTCTCCTCTCTCCTCCTCTCTCTCCTCTCCTCTCCTCTCTCAGTAAGGTTTGAATCTCCCCTCCTCTCCCCTCTCCTCTCCTCTCCGTTCTCCTCTCCTCTCCTCTCCTCTCTCTCTCAGTAAGGTTTGAATTTCCTCTGCTCTCTCATCATCGCGATCCTCTGCTTGTCTTCTTCAAACTTCTTCCTCAGCTCTGCGATGTCTGTAAAAATTTTTTAAAAAATACAAATAAAACCGACACACACCTGAGCTTGTTAGCGAGACACACTGGGGGCTGATCAAGCTGGTAGCAGTAAAACCTGGACTGGATCACACTGCTGTGTGATAGGAGTCTGATTCCCCTCCCTGATCTCTCTGTCTAAATATCCCACAGTTCCCAGCAATATCCTGCAGCTCTCTCCACTATAAAATCAGCTACAAACCTCCTTCAACCAAAGTCTATCTACAGGGCTGGGAATCAGACTCCCGCTGCACAGCAGTGTGATCCAGTCCTGGTTTCACTAGGAGTTTAATAATAAGACACACCTGAGCTTGATAGCTAGACACACTGGGGGCTGATCAAGCTGGAAGCAGTAAAACCTGGACTGGATCACACTGCTGTGCGACAGGAGTCTATTTCCATGCAGGCCAGTTTCACTGGGTGTTAAGGGCTGGTTTCACTGGGTGTTAAAGGCTGGCTTCACTGGGTGTTAAAGGCTGGCTTCACTGGGTGTTAAAGGCTGGCTTCACTGGGTGTTAAAGGCTGGTTTCACTGGGTGTTAAAGGCTGGTTTCACTGGGTGTTAAAGGCTGGTTTCACTGGGTGTTAAGGGCTGGTTTCACTGGGTGTTAAAGGCTGGTTTCACTGGGTGTTAAGGGCTGGTTTCACTGGGTGTTAAAGGCTGGCTTCACTGGGTGTTAAAGGCTGGTTTCACTGGGTGTTAAAGGCTGGTTTCACTGGGTGTTAAAGGCTGGTTTCACTGGGTGTTAAGGGCTGGTTTCACTGGGTGTTAAAGGCTGGTTTCACCGTGTGTTAAAGGCTGGTTTCACTCACGCTCTCTCTTGCTCTCTCGGTGCTGCCAGGTGTAGAAGTTGAGCAGCTCTTTCTTGGCTCTCCTCCGACGCTCCGCCTCCACGGCTCTCAGATTGGCCGCCTCGGTTCGGGGGAGGGCCGGGCGACGCCCCCCTCGAGTCACCTTCACCCAGCCCTCCCCGTCCGGGACCCCGTCTCCCTCCGCGAGACGAGCGGACTCCTGAGAGAGAGAGAGAGAGGGGGAGAGGGTTAATATAGAGACACACACAGACAGACACACAGATAGACACACACACACACACACAGAGACACACACACTCACACACACACACACAGATAGACACACACACACACACACAGAGACACACACACTCACACACACACACACACACACAGACACACACACAGACACACACACAGACACACACACACACACAGATAGACACACACACACACACACACAGAGACACACACACTCACACACACACACACACACACACACACACACACACACACACACACTCCTCCTCGCTCCTCACCTCCGCCACTCTCTTGTCGTGAGCCTGCATGAAAGCATCAACCTCAGCCTGCAGTTCATCAGCCTGCAGAAGGGAGGCGCTGCTGTACTGTGCCACCCACCCTGCAGAAACACAGATTCAAAAACACACCCTGAAACTGATCTGTGAATACCTCTGCTCCTGTCAGGTCTGTGAAGAGCCTGTACACTGAAGTGAACTTCAACTGAGAGAGGGGGAGAGGGAGAGAGAGAGAGAGAGAGAGAGAGTGAGGGGGAGAGAAGGGGAGAGGGGGGAGAGAGAGGGGGAGAAAGGGGGAGAGAGACAGAGAGAGAGCGCAGAGAGGAGGAGAGACGGAGAGAGGGGGGAGAGAGGAGAGGGAGAGGGGGGAGAGAGCGCAGAGGGGGGAGAGAAAGAGGAGGAGAGGGGAAGAGAGGGAGATATACACAGAGAGGGGGAAGAGAGAGGAGAGGGGAGACAGAGGAGAGAGATAGACAGAGAGAGACACAGAGAGATAGAGACAGAGATAGAGATAGACAGAGAGACAGAGAGCGATAAAGAGACACAAAGAGAGAGAGACAGGCAGAAATACACAGAGATACAGAGAGAGAGAGAGAGTCAGACAGTAGTATTACTACAGGGCTGGGAATCAGACTCCTATCCCACAGCAGTGTGATCCAGTCCAGGTTTCACTGCCACCAGCTTGATCAGCCCCCAGTGTGTCTAGCTAACAAGCTCAGGTGTGTCTTATTATTAAACTCCTAGTGAAACCAGGACTGGATCACACTGCTGTGCAGCGGGAGTCTGATTCCCAGCCCTGTAGATAGACTTTGGTTGAAGGAGGTTTGTAGCTGATTTTATAGTGAAGAGAGCTACAGGATATTGCTGGGAACTGTGGGATATTTAGACAGAGAGATCAGGGCTGGGAATCAGGCTCCTATTGCACAGCAGTGTGATCCAGTCCAGGCTTTACTGCTACCAGCTTGATCAGCCCCCGGTGTGTCTAGCTAACAAGCTCAGGTGTGTCTGATTATTAAACTCCTAGTGAAACCAGGACTGGATCACACTGCTGTGCAGCGGGAGTCTGATTCCCAGCCCTGTAGATAGACTTTGGTTGAAGGAGGTAACAGGTAGCTACGATCACATTAAGACCCTCCCCCTCTCCCGTCACTCACTCTGCAGGCCTGTTTTGATTGGTTGTTTCTCCGTTGACAGAACGATGGCTTCTTTCGGTCTCAGTTTTTTGGCTGCTGTCACACTGGAGGCTTTTTTAAAAACCACGTAAGCCACGAGGAAACCCTGTTCAAAAAATACAAAACATTCACACTGTAGACGCTGAGAGAGACTTCTAGTGGAAACGTTTGCCGTTGAATTTACACTGAAGACGCTGAGAGAGACTTCTAGTGGAAACGTTTGCCATTGAATTTACACTGAAGACGCTGAGAGAGACTTCTAGTGGAAACGTTTGCCGTTGAATTTACACTGAAGACGCTGAGAGAGACTTCTAGTGGAAACGTTTGCCATTGAATTTACACTGAAGACGCTGAGAGAGACTTCTAGCGGAAACGTTTGCCATTGAATTTACACTGAAGACGCTGAGAGAGACTTCTAGTGGAAACGTTTGCCGTTGAATTTACACTGAAGACGCTGAGAGAGACTTCTAGTGGAAACGTTTGCTGTTGAATTGATATTTTTTCACACCTTGCTGCTCTGGGTTCTGAAGTGTTTGGATGGTGCTGGTTCTGGTTCTGGTTCCTCTTCTGGGCCGGGCTTCTCCTTCAGTTCTATGGACTGGATCAGACCGCAGGGGGACAGAATTCGGTACAAACATTCCTGAGGGGGAAAAAAAATAAAAAGTGGAGTTTTGAGAGACACACATAGTTATAGCAAAATATTTTGAAAAACAAATTTTAACATTACAGGAAGGTGTGTGATCCCAGCGGGTTCGAGAAAAGGGGTCTCGATACCAGGAGGTTCAAATCCCGGCTCAGCCACTGACTCCCTCTGTGTGTGTGTGTGTGTGTGTGTGTGTGTGTGTGTGTGTGTGTGTGACCCTGAGCGAGTCGCTTCAACTCCTTGTGCTCCGTCCTTCGGATGAGACGTCAAACAAACGAGCTCCTATTGGAAGTGACTCTGCAGCAGCAGCAGCAGCAGCAGTTGTTGATGATGCAGAGTTCACCCCCCTAGTCTCTGGAAGTCGCTCTGGGAGATGAAGCCTCCGCTGAACAACTCATTAATAATAATAATAATAATAATAATAATAATAATAATAAGTCACACAGGGTGGAATACTGACCTCCGGGCAATAGGGGGGGATGTTGAGCACAAAGAGAGTCCTGTCCAGCGGCCTTTTGGTGTTGTTCTCAGATCGCACCCTGTGCTCCTTCACATAAAGGTAATGGTGGGACTTACTGGTCAGCTGAAACTTTACTGGGATCGCTGGGAATGGAGAAAACACAACACAGTTTAAAATTTCCTGACCGTGAAAGATTCAACACATTTTTAACACCAGGGCTGGGAATCAGACTCCTATCGCACAGCAGTGTGATCCAGTCCAGGTTTTACTGCTACCAGCTTGATCAGCCCCCAGTGTGTCTAGCTAACAAGCTCAGGTGTGTCTGATTATTAAACTCCCAGTGAAACCAGGACTGGATCACACTGCTGTGCAGCGGGAGTCTGATTCCCAGCCCTGTAGATAGACTTTGGTTGAAGGAGGTTTGTAGCTGGTTTTATAGTGGAGAGAGCTACAGGATATTGCTGGGAACTGTGGGATATTTAGACAGAGAGATCAGGGATGGGAATCAGACTCCTATCGCACAGCAGTGTGATCCAGTCCAGGTTTTACTGCTACCAGCTTGATCAGCCCCCAGTGTGTCTCGCTAACAAGCTCAGGTGTGTCTGATTATTAAACTCCCAGTGAAACCAGGACTGGATCACACTGCTGTGCAGCGGGAGTCTGATTCCCAGCCCTGTAGATAGACTTTGGTTGAAGGAGGTTTGTAGCTGATTTTATAGTGAAGAGAGCTACAGGATATTGCTGGGAACTGTGGGATATTTAGACAGAGAGATCAGGGCTGGGAATCAGACTCCTATTGCACAGCAGTGTGATCCAGTCCAGGTTTTACTGCAAATTAATATTATTATCATTATGACGTCTCGAACATATCAATGCAAATTAACCTGAAGGATATTGGAATCGGGAATTAATAAAAAAAAAAAATTATCGGTTTTCAAAAAAAAAAAGTAACAGACAGATAAGTAGGTGGATTTTATTCTGAGTTTAGAGGGGGGGGAAACGGACAATTCAACGATACCCTGACTGCGCCTGCGCTCGTAAATAACGCACACATTTATAAACTCAGTCAAACCGCATTAAAAAAAAACAACAAAGTCATTAAAACAACTCACTACGGGGATAATAAAAAAATAAAAAATAAACGTGTCGGGACGTGTCGTGTTTTATAACACAAACAAACGCGTTGCCTTATTTTGAGGTCTAAGCTCGTCTCTCCCGCCCCGCTTTGCATTACTCCGCTGGTATCGGCTTTATTTCATGCTCGGAACCGGTCCGTTAAACCGAACCCCCCCCCCCCAGCCCCCGGTTCTGTTACCTGTAAATCCGGATGGTATTTCAAACCCCAAACTCGCGTGTTGCTTTCTGGTGGGTGCCATCTTAGTGTGTCTGGAGGAAGTGGCGTCTGTGGACGCGCGGGATATTCTGGGAGTTGTAGTTTTTTAAACAGCTGTCGTAAATACAGTACAACTACACAGCCCTCTGAAATGTCTTTATAATATAGATATTGATGCGATCCAGCCCTCTGAAATGTCTTTATAATATACAGCGCTAGACCCTGATATTGATGCGATCCAGCCCTCTGAAATGTCTTTATAATATACAGCGCTAGACCCTGATATTGATGCGATCCAGCCCTCTGAAATGTCTTTATAATATACAGCACTAGACCCTGATATTGATGCGATCCAGCCCTCTGAAATGTCTTTATAATATACAGCACTAGACCCTGATATTGATGCGATCCAGCCCTCTGAAATGTCTTTATAATATACAGCGCTAGACCCTGATATCGATGCGATCCAGCCCTCTGAAATGTCTTTATAATATACAGCGCTAGACCCTGATATTGATGCGATCCAGCCCTCTGAAATGTCTTTATAATATACAGCGCTAGACCCTGATATTGATGTGATCCAGCCCTCTGAAATGTCTTTATAATATACAGCGCTAGACCCTGATATTGATGCGATCCAGCCCTCTGAAATGTCTTTATAATATACAGCGCCAGACCCTGATATTGATGCGATCCAGTCCTCTGAAATGTCTTTATAATATACAGCGCTAGACCCTGATATCGATGCGATCCAGCCCTCTGAAATGTCTTTATAATATACAGCGCTAGACCCTGATATTGATGCGATCCAGCCCTCTGAAATGTCTTTATAATATACAGCGCTAGACCCTGATATCGATGCGATCCAGCCCTCTGAAATGTCTTTATAATATACAGCGCTAGACCCTGATATCGATGCGATCCAGCCCTCTGAAATGTATTTATAATATACAGCGCTAGACCCTGATATTGATGCGATCCAGCCCTCTGAAATGTCTTTATAATATACAGCGCTAGACCCTGATATCGATGCGATCCAGCCCTCTGAAATGTCTTTATAATATACAGCGCTAGACCCTGATATCGATGCGATCCAGCCCTCTGAAATGTCTTTATAATATACAGCGCTAGACCCAGATATTGATGAGATCCAGCCATCTGAAATGTCTTTATAATATACAGCGCTAGACCCTGATAGTGATGCGATCCAGCCATCTGAAATGTCTTTATAATATACAACGCTAGACCCTGATATTGATGCGATCCAGCCCTCTGAAATGTCTTTATAATATACAGCGCTAGACCCAGATATTGATGAGATCCAGCCCTCTGAAATGTCTTTATAATATACAGCGCTAGACCCTGATATTGATGCGATCCAGCCCTCTGAAATGTCTTTATAATATACAGCGCTAGACCCTGATATCGATGCGATCCAGCCCTCTGAAATGTCTTTATAATATACAGCGCTAGACCCTGATATTGATGCGATCCAGCCCTCTGAAATGTCTTTATAATATACAGCGCTAGATCCTGATATTGATGCGATCCAGCCCTCTGAAATGTCTTTATAATATACAACGCTAGACCCTGATATTGATGCGATCCAGCCCTCTGAAATGTCTTTATAATATACAGCGCTAGACCCTGATAGTGATGCGATCCAGCCCTCTGAAATGTCTTTATAATATACAGCGCTAGACCCTGATATTGATGCGATCCAACCCTCTGAAATGTCTTTATAATATACAGCACTAGACCCTGATATCGATGCGATCCAGCCCTCTGAAATGTCTTTATAATATACAGCGCTAGACCCTGATATTGATGCGATCCAGCCCTCTGAAATGTCTTTATAATATACAGCACTAGACCCTGATATCGATGCGATCCAGCCCTCTGAAATGTCTTTATAATATACAGCGCTAGACCCTGATATCGATGCGATCCAGCCCTCTGAAATGTCTTTATAATATACAGCGCTAGACCCAGATATTGATGAGATCCAGCCATCTGAAATGTCTTTATAATATACAGCGCTAGACCCTGATAGTGATGCGATCCAGCCATCTGAAATGTCTTTATAATATACAACGCTAGACCCTGATATTGATGCGATCCAGCCCTCTGAAATGTCTTTATAATATACAGCGCTAGACCCAGATATTGATGAGATCCAGCCCTCTGAAATGTCTTTATAATATACAGCGCTAGACCCTGATAGTGATGCGATCCAGCCCTCTGAAATGTCTTTATAATATACAGCGCTAGACCCTGATATTGATGCGATCCAGCCCTCTGAAATGTCTTTATAATATACAGCGCTAGACCCTGATATCGATGCGATCCAGCCCTCTGAAATGTCTTTATAATATACAGCGCTAGACCCTGATATTGATGCGATCCAGCCCTCTGAAATGTCTTTATAATATACAGCGCTAGACCCTGATATTGATGCGATCCAGCCCTCTGAAATGTCTTTATAATATACAGCGCTAGACCCTGATATCGATGCGATCCAGCCCTCTGAAATGTCTTTATAATATACAGCGCTAGACCCTGATATTGATGCGATCCAGCCCTCTGAAATGTCTTTATAATATACAGCGCTTGACCCTGATATTGAGGCGATCCAGCCCTCTGAAATGTCTTTATAATATACAGCGCTAGACCCTGATATTGATGCGATCCAGCCCTCTGAAATGTCTTTATAATATACAGCGCTAGACCCTGATATTGATGCGATCCAGCCCTCTGAAATGTCTTTATAATATACAGCGCTAGACCCTGATATTGATGCGATCCAGCCCTCTGAAATGTCTTTATAATACACAGCGCTAGACCCTGATATTGATGAGATCCAGCCCTCTGAAATGTCTTTATAATATACAGCGCTAGACCCTGATATCGATGCGATCCAGCCCTCTGAAATGTCTTTATAATATACAGCACTAGACCCTGATATCGATGCGATCCAGCCCTCTGAAATGTCTTTATAATATACAGTGCTAGACCCTGATATTGATGCGATCCAGCCCTCTGAAATGTCTTTATAATATACAGCACTAGACCCTGATATCGATGCGATCCAGCCCTCTGAAATGTCTTTATAATATACAGCGCTAGACCCTGATATCGATGCGATCCAGCCCTCTGAAATTGAGATTGAAATATTGCATGAAAAAAATCAGATCTCGCATCTGCCAATAATTACTGCCATCATAGAATAATGACACATTCACACAAGACTTTCTAGAAACACATTTATTTTCCTAAAACAAAGAAAATTAATTTCCTCGTCATTTCTTCCCCTCACCAAATAAAAGTTAACGAACCAAAACCAAAAAAAAAACCAAATCTAACATGATTTATTTTTTGATCGTTTTTAATTGAACCATCGCTGAGAAAACCCCTCCCCATCACCCTAACCCCTCCCCCTCAGGAAATGACATCATAAACAAACTTGCAGGAAAAGGGGGAGGGGCTTGTTTGCTGACTATAAAAGTCATGAAAAAACATTTTAGTATTTTGGAAAGAAAATAAAAACCATTAGAGTTATGATAGAGAAGCAAACAGAATAATTAAATACAGATAGTTTGTTTATTTCCTTGTTAGTTGTTTAGAAACACGAAAATAAACTTCATCAATTCAACAGCAAACGTTTCCACTAGAAGTCTTTCTCAGCGTCTTCAAAGACTTCTAGCGGAAACGTTTGCCATTGAATTTACACTGAAGACGCTG
Organism: Acipenser ruthenus; assembly: GCF_902713425.1. Lineage (NCBI taxonomy): Eukaryota > Metazoa > Chordata > Actinopteri > Acipenseriformes > Acipenseridae > Acipenser > Acipenser ruthenus. The sequence goes on from NW_026708334.1 coordinate 65,531, forward strand.
AGAGACTTCTAGCGGAAACGTTTGCCATTGAATTTACACTGAAGACGCTGAGAGAGACTTCTAGTGGAAACGTTTGCCATTGAATTTACACTGAAGACGCTGAGAGAGACTTCTAGCGGAAACGTTTGCCATTGAATTTACACTGAAGACGCTGAGAGAGACTTCTAGTGGAAACGTTTGCCGTTGAATTTACACTGAAGACGCTGAGAGAGACTTCTAGTGGAAACGTTTGCCGTTGAATTTACACTGAAGACGCTGAGAGAGACTTCTAGTGGAAACGTTTGCCATTGAATTTACACTGAAGACGCTGAGAGAGACTTCTAGTGGAAACGTTTGCCGTTGAATTTACACTGAAGACGCTGAGAGAGACTTCTAGAGGAAACGTTTGCCATTGAATTTACACTGAAGACGCTGAGAGAGACTTCTAGTGGAAACGTTTGCCGTTGAATTTACACTGAAGACGCTGAGAGAGACTTCTAGTGGAAACGTTTGCCATTGAATTTACACTGAAGACGCTGAGAGAGACTTCTAGCGGAAACGTTTGCCATTGAATTTACACTGAAGACGCTGAGAGAGACTTCTAGTGGAAACGTTTGCCGTTGAATTTACACTGAAGACGCTGAGAGAGACTTCTAGTGGAAACGTTTGCCGTTGAATTTACACTGAAGACGCTGAGAGAGACTTCTAGTGGAAACGTTTGCCATTGAATTTACACTGAAGACGCTGAGAGAGACTTCTAGTGGAAACGTTTGCCGTTGAATTTACACTGAAGACGCTGAGAGAGACTTCTAGAGGAAACGTTTGCCATTGAATTTACACTGAAGACGCTGAGAGAGACTTCTAGTGGAAACGTTTGCCGTTGAATTTACACTGAAGACGCTGAGAGAGACTTCTAGTGGAAACGTTTGCCGTTGAATTTACACTGAAGACGCTGAGAGAGACTTCTAGCGGAAACGTTTGCCGTTGAATTCCTGAAATTTCTTTCAGCGTTTCTGAATTCGCTTCTGTGGCGTGTTTAATAGTCCTGGATAATTCTGTCATCATTGGGCTGTGCGGGAGAGTCTGGGAGGGGGGAGGGGTGGGGTGGGGGCAGCTCCATTATAACCAGACCCCTCCCAGTCTGTCTCTCTCTCTGGTGAGATCACATTTAGACTGGGAGACAGCGTGACGTCTCTGTCGGTCTGCGCGCGACTCAGCGACGCCCCCCCCTGGTTAGATCTTGATTTGGAAGGCGGTGGGCTGCGCGCTCGCTGTCGGGGTCCCCGATGATTTGAACAGCGCTCGGAGGATGGTCTCGGGGTCCACCTCCCCCTGAGGCCGGGAGGGGGGGCGAGGCACCCCCTGGCGAAGGTCCGCGGTCGAGGGGGCTTTCTTCGGGAGGCCCGGGGTGTCACTCAGCCTCCTGGATTGTTTTGGGGGGGGGGAGGGGGGGGGGGGGATTGGGAAGTTTACTCACAAATCGGTCCAAGTCAAAAGCAAATCAACTGGAAAGGATCATTATTAGAGGTAGTATTATATATATATATTATTATTATATAGTAGTGTTATTATTATTATTAAATAAATAACATTGATAAATACATAAGAATCAAACAGACTCAACACGATTAGAGGGAGACACCCGACACACCCCCCCACACTCACACACCCCCCCACACACACCCGACACACTCACACACACACCCGACACACTCACACACCCCCCCACACACCCCCCCACACTCACACACCCCCCCACACACACCCGACACACTCACACACACACCCGACACACTCACACACCCCCCCACACACCCCCACACACTCACACACACCCGACACACTCACACACCCCCCCACACACCCCCCCACACTCACACACCCCCCCACACACACCCGACACACTCACACACACACCCGACACACTCACACACCCCCCCACACACCCACACACACCCGACACACTCACATATACACAAAAGCAAAAAGCATATTATTATTATTATTATTATTAATAATAATAATAATAATATTTTAACTCAAACCAGAGACAGACACAGAGACACACACAGACAGACACAGAGGCAGGCAGACACACACACACAAACAGACACACACAGACAGACACACACACACACACACACACAGGCAGAGGCACACACAGACACACACACACACAGAGGCAGGCAGACACACACACAAACAGACACACACAGACAGACACACACACACACACACACACACACACACAGGCAGAGGCACACACAGACACACACACACACAGACACACACAGAGGCAGGCAGACAGACACACACACACACACACAGGCAGAGGCACACACACACAAGAGGCACACACACACAGACACACACACACACACAGAGGCACACACAGACACACACACACACAGACACACACAGAGGCAGGCAGACAGACACACACACACACACACAGGCAGAGGCACACACACACAGAGGCACACACACACAGACACACACACACACACAGACACACACACACACAGACACACACAGAGGCAGGCAGACAGACACACACACACACACACAGGCAGAGGCACACACACACAGAGGCACACACACACAGACACACACACACACACAGAGGCACACACAGACGCACACACAGACAGACACACACAGACTCTCTCTCTCTCTCTTACAGCAGTATTGGCTGATCTGAAGTGATGACGCTCCCCCCCTGCATGTGAAGATTGCATTTCATTGGCTGACCTACAAAACAAAAACACACAGACACACCTGGGTTAATCTAGACTGTGATGCAAATTAATCTAAATAGAAGCAAAATATCTATCTATCTATCTCTCTTAGATTACCCATAATTCTCTCTCTCTCTCTATATATATATATAAAGTATCTTAGATTACCCATAATCCCCCCCTATACAAAAAAATATCTTAGATTACCCATAATTCTCTCTATATATATAAAGTATCTGAGATTACCCATAATTCTCTCTCTCTCTCTATATATAAAGTATCTGAGATTACCCATAATTATCTGTCTGTCTGTCTCACACACACACTATATAAAGCACCAGGGGTCACAAATGGAGATTAGATAAAGGGGCATTCAGAACAGAAAATAGGAGGCACTTTTTTACACAGAGAATCGTGAGGGTCTGGAACCAATTCCCCAGTAATGTTGTTGAAGCCGACACCCTGGGATCCTTCAAGAAGCTGCTTGATGAGATTCTGGGATCAATAAGCTACTAACAACCAAACGAACAAGATGGGCTGAGTGGGGCCTCCTCTCGTTTGGAAACTTTCTGATGTTCTTATGTAGAAATTAAAAGGTTAGTTCACAAAACTAAATTACTAAACGAGTCGTTCAGCGGAGGCTTTATCTCCCAGAGCGACTTCCAGAGACTAGGAGGGTGAACTCTGCATCATCAACAACTGCTGCTGCTGCTGCTGCAGAGTCACTTCCAATAGGAGCTCGTTTGTTTGACGTCTCACCCAAAGGACGGAGCACAAGGAGGTGAAGCGACTCGCTCAGGGTCTCACACACACACACACGCACACACACACACACACACACACACAGGGAGTCAGTGGCTGAACTGGGATTTGAACCTCCTGGTATGGAGCCCCCTGGGTTCACACAGCCTCCTGTAAT
>NW_026708335.1:0-69141 GCF_902713425.1 Acipenser ruthenus
GAGGTCCTCGCCCCCGCTGCTGAGGCGCTAAAGTATCCGACTGCCTGGCGCGCTAAACCGGCTCCGATCGGTCAGAGGGGACCGCGGGGAGTTAGCCGTGAATAGAGCGTCCTGCTGCCTTCTCGCCGAGTTCGAAAATAGCCGAGAGTTAAGCCTCTCCCCGCTGTGTCTTCGGCAAACTTCCGCAACGTCAGGTTGGGCGGGCCTCTGGTCATGTGATTTATGACATGACCAGAGGCCCGTCCCTCTTGAAGCGGCGAGTGGCTGACGAAGCCACGGCGGGGAGGGGCTTAACTCTCGGCTATTTTCGCTGGCCTTCGGGGCTGCTTCTAACGGGTCTCCGCAGCGGCGCTTGTGCAGGTGTTCAGCCGAGCTCGCGGATCTCCAGCCGGGACCCATAACACTCGTGCACCCGGGGGGGAAAGTGCATTGAATGAATTCATTCATCGCTGTTCACACGGGACGCGGGACCAGGGCTAACCGCCGTGGCAGGTCCCCGGGGGACGAGCAAGTGTTCAGACGAGCTCGGGGAACGATAGCCCGGCTTCATAACACTCGTGCACCCGGGGGGGAAAGTGCATTGAATGAATTCATTCATCGCTGTAGACCCGGGACGCGGGACCAGGGCTAATCGCCGTGCAGGTCCCCCGGGGGACGAGCAAAGTGTTCAGGCCGAGCTCGGGGAACGATAGCCCGGCTTCATAACACTCGTGCACCCGGGGGGGGAAATGCATTTAATGAATTCATTAATCGCTGTTCCGCCGTGCAGCTCCCCGGGGGCGGGGGGGACGAGCAAGTGTTCAGCCCGAGCTCATAACACCCGTGCACACGGGGGGGACGTGCAGGTATTTTTTTCCCCCAGCAGACGGGGGTCCGGCCTTACACTCGGGCAGCTCCCCGGGGAATGTTAGAGGTCGTCGCCCCCGCTGCTGAGGCGCTAAAGTATCCGACTGCCTGGAGAGTGCTAAACCGGCTCCGATCGGTCAGAGGGGACCGCGGGGAGTTAGCCGTGAATAGAGCGTCCTGCTGCCTTCTCGCCGAGTTCGAAAATAGCCGAGAGTTAAGCCTCTCCCCGCTGTGTCTTCGGCAAACTTCCGCAACGTCAGGTTGGGCGGGCCTCTGGTCATGGTGATTTATGACATGACCAGAGGCCCGTCCCTCTTGAAGCGGCGAGTGGCTGACGAAGCCACGGCGGGGAGGGGCTTAACTCTCGGCTATTTTCGCTGGCCTTCGGGGCTGCTTCTAACGGGTCTCCGCAGCGGCGCTTGTGCAGGTGTTCAGCCGAGCTCGCGGATCTCCAGCCGGGACCCATAACACTCGTGCACCCGGGGGGGAAGAGTGCATTGAATGAATTCATTCATCGCTGTTCACACGGGACGCGGGACCAGGGCTAACCGCCGTGCAGGTCCCCCGGGGGACGAGCAAGTGTTCAGCCGAGCTCGGGGAACGATAGCCCGGCTTCATAACACTCGTGCACCCGGGGGGGAATATGCATTTAATGAATTCATTAATCGCTGTTCCGCCGTGCAGCTCCCCGGGGGCGGGGGGGACGAGCAAGTGTTCAGCCCGAGCTCATAACACCCGTGCACACGGGGGGGACGTGCAGGTATTTTTTTTCCCCCAGCAGGCGGGGGTCCCGGCCTTACACTCGGGCAGCTCCCCGGGGAATGTTAGAGGTCCTCGCCCCCGCTGCTGAGGCGCTAAAGTATCCGACTGCCTGGCGCGCTAAACCGGCTCCGATCGGTCAGAGGGGACCGCGGGGAGTTAGCCGTGAATAGAGCGTCCTGCTGCCTTCTCGCCGAGTTCGAAAATAGCCGAGAGTTAAGCCTCTCCCCGCTGTGTCTTCGGCAAACTTCCGCAACGTCAGGTTGGGCGGGCCTCTGGTCATGTGATTTATGACATGACCAGAGGCCCGTCCCTCTTGAAGCGGCGAGTGGCTGACGAAGCCACGGCGGGGAGGGGCTTAACTCTCGGCTATTTTCGCTGGCCTTCGGGGCTGCTTCTAACGGGTCTCCGCAGCGGCGCTTGTGCAGGTGTTCAGCCGAGCTCGCGGATCTCCAGCCGGGACCCATAACACTCGTGCACCCGGGGGGGAAAGTGCATTGAATGAATTCATTCATCGCTGTTCACACGGGACGCGGGACCAGGGCTAACCGCCGTGCAGGTCCCCCGGGGGACGAGCAAGTGTTCAGCCGAGCTCGGGGAACGATAGCCCGGCTTCATAACACTCGTGCACCCGGGGGGGAAAGTGCATTGAATGAATTCATTCATCGCTGTAGACCCGGGACGCGGGACCAGGGCTAATCGCCGTGCAGGTCCCCCGGGGGACGAGCAGGTGTTCAGCCGAGCTCGCGGAACGATAGCCCGGCCTCATAACACTCGTGCACCCGGGGGGGAAATGCATTTAATGAATTCATTAATCGCTGTTCCGCCGTGCAGCTCCCCGGGGGCGGGGGGGACGAGCAAGTGTTCAGCCCGAGCTCATAACACCCGTGCACACGGGGGGGACGTGCAGGTATTTTTTTCCCCCAGCAGACGGGGGTCCCGGCCTTACACTCGGGCAGCTCCCCGGGGAATGTTAGAGGTCGTCGCCCCCGCTGCTGAGGCGCTAAAGTATCCGACTGCCTGGAGCGCTAAACCGGCTCCGATCGGTCAGAGGGGACCGCGGGGAGTTAGCCGTGAATAGAGCGTCCTGCTGCCTTCTCGCCGAGTTCGAAAATAGCCGAGAGTTAAGCCTCTCCCCGCTGTGTCTTCGGCAAACTTCCGCAACGTCAGGTTGGGCGGGCCTCTGGTCATGTGATTTATGACATGACCAGAGGCCCGTCCCTCTTGAAGCGGCGAGTGGCTGACGAAGCCACGGCGGGGAGGGGCTTAACTCTCGGCTATTTTCGCTGGCCTTCGGGGCTGCTTCTAACGGGTCTCCGCAGCGGCGCTTGTGCAGGTGTTCAGCCGAGCTCGCGGATCTCCAGCCGGGACCCATAACACTCGTGCACCCGGGGGGGAAAGTGCATTGAATGAATTCATTCATCGCTGTTCACACGGGACGCGGGACCAGGGCTAACCGCCGTGCAGGTCCCCCGGGGGACGAGCAAGTGTTCAGCCGAGCTCGGGGAACGATAGCCCGGCTTCATAACACTCGTGCACCCGGGGGGGAAATGCATTTAATGAATTCATTAATCGCTGTTCCGCCGTGCAGCTCCCCGGGGGCGGGGGGGACGAGCAAGTGTTCAGCCCGAGCTCATAACACCCGTGCACACGGGGGGGACGTGCAGGTATTTTTTTCCCCCAGCAGACGGGGGTCCCGGCCTTACACTCGGGCAGCTCCCCGGGGAATGTTAGAGGTCGTCGCCCCCGCTGCTGAGGCGCTAAAGTATCCGACTGCCTGGAGTGCTAAACCGGCTCCGATCGGTCAGAGGGGACCGCGGGGAGTTAGCCGTGAATAGAGCGTCCTGCTGCCTTCTCGCCGAGTTCGAAAATAGCCGAGAGTTAAGCCTCTCCCCGCTGTGTCTTCGGCAAACTTCCGCAACGTCAGGTTGGGCGGGCCTCTGGTCATGTGATTTATGACATGACCAGAGGCCCGTCCCTCTTGAAGCGGCGAGTGGCTGACGAAGCCACGGCGGGGAGGGGCTTAACTCTCGGCTATTTTCGCTGGCCTTCGGGGCTGCTTCTAACGGGTCTCCGCAGCGGCGCTTGTGCAGGTGTTCAGCCGAGCTCGCGGATCTCCAGCCGGGACCCATAACACTCGTGCACCCGGGGGGGAAAGTGCATTGAATGAATTCATTCATCGCTGTTCACACGGGACGCGGGACCAGGGCTAACCGCCGTGCAGGTCCCCCGGGGGACGAGCAAGTGTTCAGCCGAGCTCGGGGAACGATAGCCCGGCTTCATAACACTCGTGCACCCGGGGGGGAAATGCATTTAATGAATTCATTAATCGCTGTTCCGCCGTGCAGCTCCCCGGGGGCGGGGGGGACGAGCAAGTGTTCAGCCCGAGCTCATAACACCCGTGCACACGGGGGGGACGTGCAGGTATTTTTTTCCCCCAGCAGACGGGGGTCCCGGCCTTACACTCGGGCAGCTCCCCGGGGAATGTTAGAGGTCCTCGCCCCCGCTGCTGAGGCGCTAAAGTATCCGACTGCCTGGAGCGCTAAACCGGCTCCGATCGGTCAGAGGGGACCGCGGGGAGTTAGCCGTGAATAGAGCGTCCTGCTGCCTTCTCGCCGAGTTCGAAAATAGCCGAGAGTTAAGCCTCTCCCCGCTGTGTCTTCGGCAAACTTCCGCAACGTCAGGTTGGGCGGGCCTCTGGTCATGTGATTTATGACATGACCAGAGGCCCGTCCCTCTTGAAGCGGCGAGTGGCTGACGAAGCCACGGCGGGGAGGGGCTTAACTCTCGGCTATTTTCGCTGGCCTTCGGGGCTGCTTCTAACGGGTCTCCGCAGCGGCGCTTGTGCAGGTGTTCAGCCGAGCTCGCGGATCTCCAGACGGGACCCATAACACTCGTGCACCCGGGGGGGAAAGTGCATTGAATGAATTCATTCATCGCTGTTCACACGGGACGCGGGACCAGGGCTAACCGCCGTGCAGGTCCCCCGGGGGACGAGCAAGTGTTCAGCCGAGCTCGGGGAACGATAGCCCGGCTTCATAACACTCGTGCACCCGGGGGGGAAAGTGCATTGAATGAATTCATTCATCGCTGTAGACCCGGGACGCGGGACCAGGGCTAATCGCCGTGCAGGTCCCCCGGGGGACGAGCAGGTGTTCAGCCGAGCTCGCGGAACGATAGCCCGGCCTCATAACACTCGTGCACCCGGGGGGGAAATGCATTTAATGAATTCATTAATCGCTGTTCCGCCGTGCAGCTCCCCGGGGGCGGGGGGGACGAGCAAGTGTTCAGCCCGAGCTCATAACACCCGTGCACACGGGGGGGACGTGCAGGTATTTTTTTCCCCCAGCAGACGGGGGTCCCGGCCTTACACTCGGGCAGCTCCCCGGGGAATGTTAGAGGTCGTCGCCCCCGCTGCTGAGGCGCTAAAGTATCCGACTGCCTGGAGCGCTAAACCGGCTCCGATCGGTCAGAGGGGACCGCGGGGAGTTAGCCGTGAATAGAGCGTCCTGCTGCCTTCTCGCCGAGTTCGAAAATAGCCGAGAGTTAAGCCTCTCCCCGCTGTGTCTTCGGCAAACTTCCGCAACGTCAGGTTGGGCGGGCCTCTGGTCATGTGATTTATGACATGACCAGAGGCCCGTCCCTCTTGAAGCGGCGAGTGGCTGACGAAGCCACGGCGGGGAGGGGCTTAACTCTCGGCTATTTTCGCTGGCCTTCGGGGCTGCTTCTAACGGGTCTCCGCAGCGGCGCTTGTGCAGGTGTTCAGCCGAGCTCGCGGATCTCCAGCCGGGACCCATAACACTCGTGCACCCGGGGGGGAAAGTGCATTGAATGAATTCATTCATCGCTGTTCACACGGGACGCGGGACCAGGGCTAACCGCCGTGCAGGTCCCCCGGGGGACGAGCAAGTGTTCAGCCGAGCTCGGGGAACGATAGCCCGGCTTCATAACACTCGTGCACCCGGGGGGGAAATGCATTTAATGAATTCATTAATCGCTGTTCCGCCGTGCAGCTCCCCGGGGGCGGGGGGGACGAGCAAGTGTTCAGCCCGAGCTCATAACACCCGTGCACACGGGGGGGACGTGCAGGTATTTTTTTCCCCCAGCAGACGGGGGTCCCGGCCTTACACTCGGGCAGCTCCCCGGGGAATGTTAGAGGTCCTCGCCCCCGCTGCTGAGGCGCTAAAGTATCCGACTGCCTGGAGCGCTAAACCGGCTCCGATCGGTCAGAGGGGACCGCGGGGAGTTAGCCGTGAATAGAGCGTCCTGCTGCCTTCTCGCCGAGTTCGAAAATAGCCGAGAGTTAAGCCTCTCCCCGCTGTGTCTTCGGCAAACTTCCGCAACGTCAGGTTGGGCGGGCCTCTGGTCATGTGATTTATGACATGACCAGAGGCCCGTCCCTCTTGAAGCGGCGAGTGGCTGACGAAGCCACGGCGGGGAGGGGCTTAACTCTCGGCTATTTTCGCTGGCCTTCGGGGCTGCTTCTAACGGGTCTCCGCAGCGGCGCTTGTGCAGGTGTTCAGCCGAGCTCGCGGATCTCCAGACGGGACCCATAACACTCGTGCACCCGGGGGGGAAAGTGCATTGAATGAATTCATTCATCGCTGTTCACACGGGACGCGGGACCAGGGCTAACCGCCGTGCAGGTCCCCCGGGGGACGAGCAAGTGTTCAGCCGAGCTCGGGGAACGATAGCCCGGCTTCATAACACTCGTGCACCCGGGGGGGAAAGTGCATTGAATGAATTCATTCATCGCTGTAGACCCGGGACGCGGGACCAGGGCTAATCGCCGTGCAGGTCCCCCGGGGGACGAGCAGGTGTTCAGCCGAGCTCGCGGAACGATAGCCCGGCCTCATAACACTCGTGCACCCGGGGGGGAAATGCATTTAATGAATTCATTAATCGCTGTTCCGCCGTGCAGCTCCCCGGGGGCGGGGGGGACGAGCAAGTGTTCAGCCCGAGCTCATAACACCCGTGCACACGGGGGGGACGTGCAGGTATTTTTTTCCCCCAGCAGACGGGGGTCCCGGCCTTACACTCGGGCAGCTCCCCGGGGAATGTTAGAGGTCGTCGCCCCCGCTGCTGAGGCGCTAAAGTATCCGACTGCCTGGAGCGCTAAACCGGCTCCGATCGGTCAGAGGGGACCGCGGGGAGTTAGCCGTGAATAGAGCGTCCTGCTGCCTTCTCGCCGAGTTCGAAAATAGCCGAGAGTTAAGCCTCTCCCCGCTGTGTCTTCGGCAAACTTCCGCAACGTCAGGTTGGGCGGGCCTCTGGTCATGTGATTTATGACATGACCAGAGGCCCGTCCCTCTTGAAGCGGCGAGTGGCTGACGAAGCCACGGCGGGGAGGGGCTTAACTCTCGGCTATTTTCGCTGGCCTTCGGGGCTGCTTCTAACGGGTCTCCGCAGCGGCGCTTGTGCAGGTGTTCAGCCGAGCTCGCGGATCTCCAGCCGGGACCCATAACACTCGTGCACCCGGGGGGGAAAGTGCATTGAATGAATTCATTCATCGCTGTTCACACGGGACGCGGGACCAGGGCTAACCGCCGTGCAGGTCCCCCGGGGGACGAGCAAGTGTTCAGCCGAGCTCGGGGAACGATAGCCCGGCTTCATAACACTCGTGCACCCGGGGGGGAAATGCATTTAATGAATTCATTAATCGCTGTTCCGCCGTGCAGCTCCCCGGGGGCGGGGGGGACGAGCAAGTGTTCAGCCCGAGCTCATAACACCCGTGCACACGGGGGGGACGTGCAGGTATTTTTTTCCCCCAGCAGACGGGGGTCCCGGCCTTACACTCGGGCAGCTCCCCGGGGAATGTTAGAGGTCCTCGCCCCCGCTGCTGAGGCGCTAAAGTATCCGACTGCCTGGCGCGCTAAACCGGCTCCGATCGGTCAGAGGGGACCGCGGGGAGTTAGCCGTGAATAGAGCGTCCTGCTGCCTTCTCGCCGAGTTCGAAAATAGCCGAGAGTTAAGCCTCTCCCCGCTGTGTCTTCGGCAAACTTCCGCAACGTCAGGTTGGGCGGGCCTCTGGTCATGTGATTTATGACATGACCAGAGGCCCGTCCCTCTTGAAGCGGCGAGTGGCTGACGAAGCCACGGCGGGGAGGGGCTTAACTCTCGGCTATTTTCGCTGGCCTTCGGGGCTGCTTCTAACGGGTCTCCGCAGCGGCGCTTGTGCAGGTGTTCAGCCGAGCTCGCGGATCTCCAGCCGGGACCCATAACACTCGTGCACCCGGGGGGGAAAGTGCATTGAATGAATTCATTCATCGCTGTTCACACGGGACGCGGGACCAGGGCTAACCGCCGTGCAGGTCCCCCGGGGGACGAGCAAGTGTTCAGCCGAGCTCGGGGAACGATAGCCCGGCTTCATAACACTCGTGCACCCGGGGGGGAAATGCATTTAATGAATTCATTAATCGCTGTTCCGCCGTGCAGCTCCCCGGGGGCGGGGGGGACGAGCAAGTGTTCAGCCCGAGCTCATAACACCCGTGCACACGGGGGGGACGTGCAGGTATTTTTTTCCCCCAGCAGACGGGGGTCCCGGCCTTACACTCGGGCAGCTCCCCGGGGAATGTTAGAGGTCCTCGCCCCCGCTGCTGAGGCGCTAAAGTATCCGACTGCCTGGCGCGCTAAACCGGCTCCGATCGGTCAGAGGGGACCGCGGGGAGTTAGCCGTGAATAGAGCGTCCTGCTGCCTTCTCGCCGAGTTCGAAAATAGCCGAGAGTTAAGCCTCTCCCCGCTGTGTCTTCGGCAAACTTCCGCAACGTCAGGTTGGGCGGGCCTCTGGTCATGTGATTTATGACATGACCAGAGGCCCGTCCCTCTTGAAGCGGCGAGTGGCTGACGAAGCCACGGCGGGGAGGGGCTTAACTCTCGGCTATTTTCGCTGGCCTTCGGGGCTGCTTCTAACGGGTCTCCGCAGCGGCGCTTGTGCAGGTGTTCAGCCGAGCTCGCGGATCTCCAGCCGGGACCCATAACACTCGTGCACCCGGGGGGGAAAGTGCATTGAATGAATTCATTCATCGCTGTTCACACGGGACGCGGGACCAGGGCTAACCGCCGTGCAGGTCCCCCGGGGGACGAGCAAGTGTTCAGCCGAGCTCGGGGAACGATAGCCCGGCTTCATAACACTCGTGCACCCGGGGGGGAAATGCATTTAATGAATTCATTAATCGCTGTTCCGCCGTGCAGCTCCCCGGGGGCGGGGGGGACGAGCAAGTGTTCAGCCCGAGCTCATAACACCCGTGCACACGGGGGGGACGTGCAGGTATTTTTTTCCCCCAGCAGACGGGGGTCCCGGCCTTACACTCGGGCAGCTCCCCGGGGAATGTTAGAGGTCGTCGCCCCCGCTGCTGAGGCGCTAAAGTATCCGACTGCCTGGAGTGCTAAACCGGCTCCGATCGGTCAGAGGGGACCGCGGGGAGTTAGCCGTGAATAGAGCGTCCTGCTGCCTTCTCGCCGAGTTCGAAAATAGCCGAGAGTTAAGCCTCTCCCCGCTGTGTCTTCGGCAAACTTCCGCAACGTCAGGTTGGGCGGGCCTCTGGTCATGTGATTTATGACATGACCAGAGGCCCGTCCCTCTTGAAGCGGCGAGTGGCTGACGAAGCCACGGCGGGGAGGGGCTTAACTCTCGGCTATTTTCGCTGGCCTTCGGGGCTGCTTCTAACGGGTCTCCGCAGCGGCGCTTGTGCAGGTGTTCAGCCGAGCTCGCGGATCTCCAGCCGGGACCCATAACACTCGTGCACCCGGGGGGGAAAGTGCATTGAATGAATTCATTCATCGCTGTTCACACGGGACGCGGGACCAGGGCTAACCGCCGTGCAGGTCCCCCGGGGGACGAGCAAGTGTTCAGCCGAGCTCGGGGAACGATAGCCCGGCTTCATAACACTCGTGCACCCGGGGGGGAAATGCATTTAATGAATTCATTAATCGCTGTTCCGCCGTGCAGCTCCCCGGGGGCGGGGGGGACGAGCAAGTGTTCAGCCCGAGCTCATAACACCCGTGCACACGGGGGGGACGTGCAGGTATTTTTTTCCCCCAGCAGACGGGGGTCCCGGCCTTACACTCGGGCAGCTCCCCGGGGAATGTTAGAGGTCCTCGCCCCCGCTGCTGAGGCGCTAAAGTATCCGACTGCCTGGCGCGCTAAACCGGCTCCGATCGGTCAGAGGGGACCGCGGGGAGTTAGCCGTGAATAGAGCGTCCTGCTGCCTTCTCGCCGAGTTCGAAAATAGCCGAGAGTTAAGCCTCTCCCCGCTGTGTCTTCGGCAAACTTCCGCAACGTCAGGTTGGGCGGGCCTCTGGTCATGTGATTTATGACATGACCAGAGGCCCGTCCCTCTTGAAGCGGCGAGTGGCTGACGAAGCCACGGCGGGGAGGGGCTTAACTCTCGGCTATTTTCGCTGGCCTTCGGGGCTGCTTCTAACGGGTCTCCGCAGCGGCGCTTGTGCAGGTGTTCAGCCGAGCTCGCGGATCTCCAGCCGGGACCCATAACACTCGTGCACCCGGGGGGGAAAGTGCATTGAATGAATTCATTCATCGCTGTTCACACGGGACGCGGGACCAGGGCTAACCGCCGTGCAGGTCCCCCGGGGGACGAGCAAGTGTTCAGCCGAGCTCGGGGAACGATAGCCCGGCTTCATAACACTCGTGCACCCGGGGGGGAAAGTGCATTGAATGAATTCATTCATCGCTGTAGACCCGGGACGCGGGACCAGGGCTAATCGCCGTGCAGGTCCCCCGGGGGACGAGCAGGTGTTCAGCCGAGCTCGCGGAACGATAGCCCGGCCTCATAACACTCGTGCACCCGGGGGGGAAATGCATTTAATGAATTCATTAATCGCTGTTCCGCCGTGCAGCTCCCCGGGGGCGGGGGGGACGAGCAAGTGTTCAGCCCGAGCTCATAACACCCGTGCACACGGGGGGGACGTGCAGGTATTTTTTTCCCCCAGCAGACGGGGGTCCCGGCCTTACACTCGGGCAGCTCCCCGGGGAATGTTAGAGGTCGTCGCCCCCGCTGCTGAGGCGCTAAAGTATCCGACTGCCTGGAGCGCTAAACCGGCTCCGATCGGTCAGAGGGGACCGCGGGGAGTTAGCCGTGAATAGAGCGTCCTGCTGCCTTCTCGCCGAGTTCGAAAATAGCCGAGAGTTAAGCCTCTCCCCGCTGTGTCTTCGGCAAACTTCCGCAACGTCAGGTTGGGCGGGCCTCTGGTCATGTGATTTATGACATGACCAGAGGCCCGTCCCTCTTGAAGCGGCGAGTGGCTGACGAAGCCACGGCGGGGAGGGGCTTAACTCTCGGCTATTTTCGCTGGCCTTCGGGGCTGCTTCTAACGGGTCTCCGCAGCGGCGCTTGTGCAGGTGTTCAGCCGAGCTCGCGGATCTCCAGCCGGGACCCATAACACTCGTGCACCCGGGGGGGAAAGTGCATTGAATGAATTCATTCATCGCTGTTCACACGGGACGCGGGACCAGGGCTAACCGCCGTGCAGGTCCCCCGGGGGACGAGCAAGTGTTCAGCCGAGCTCGGGGAACGATAGCCCGGCTTCATAACACTCGTGCACCCGGGGGGGAAATGCATTTAATGAATTCATTAATCGCTGTTCCGCCGTGCAGCTCCCCGGGGGCGGGGGGGACGAGCAAGTGTTCAGCCCGAGCTCATAACACCCGTGCACACGGGGGGGACGTGCAGGTATTTTTTTCCCCCAGCAGACGGGGGTCCCGGCCTTACACTCGGGCAGCTCCCCGGGGAATGTTAGAGGTCCTCGCCCCCGCTGCTGAGGCGCTAAAGTATCCGACTGCCTGGCGCGCTAAACCGGCTCCGATCGGTCAGAGGGGACCGCGGGGAGTTAGCCGTGAATAGAGCGTCCTGCTGCCTTCTCGCCGAGTTCGAAAATAGCCGAGAGTTAAGCCTCTCCCCGCTGTGTCTTCGGCAAACTTCCGCAACGTCAGGTTGGGCGGGCCTCTGGTCATGTGATTTATGACATGACCAGAGGCCCGTCCCTCTTGAAGCGGCGAGTGGCTGACGAAGCCACGGCGGGGAGGGGCTTAACTCTCGGCTATTTTCGCTGGCCTTCGGGGCTGCTTCTAACGGGTCTCCGCAGCGGCGCTTGTGCAGGTGTTCAGCCGAGCTCGCGGATCTCCAGCCGGGACCCATAACACTCGTGCACCCGGGGGGGAAAGTGCATTGAATGAATTCATTCATCGCTGTTCACACGGGACGCGGGACCAGGGCTAACCGCCGTGCAGGTCCCCCGGGGGACGAGCAAGTGTTCAGCCGAGCTCGGGGAACGATAGCCCGGCTTCATAACACTCGTGCACCCGGGGGGGAAATGCATTTAATGAATTCATTAATCGCTGTTCCGCCGTGCAGCTCCCCGGGGGCGGGGGGGACGAGCAAGTGTTCAGCCCGAGCTCATAACACCCGTGCACACGGGGGGGACGTGCAGGTATTTTTTTCCCCCAGCAGACGGGGGTCCCGGCCTTACACTCGGGCAGCTCCCCGGGGAATGTTAGAGGTCCTCGCCCCCGCTGCTGAGGCGCTAAAGTATCCGACTGCCTGGAGCGCTAAACCGGCTCCGATCGGTCAGAGGGGACCGCGGGGAGTTAGCCGTGAATAGAGCGTCCTGCTGCCTTCTCGCCGAGTTCGAAAATAGCCGAGAGTTAAGCCTCTCCCCGCTGTGTCTTCGGCAAACTTCCGCAACGTCAGGTTGGGCGGGCCTCTGGTCATGTGATTTATGACATGACCAGAGGCCCGTCCCTCTTGAAGCGGCGAGTGGCTGACGAAGCCACGGCGGGGAGGGGCTTAACTCTCGGCTATTTTCGCTGGCCTTCGGGGCTGCTTCTAACGGGTCTCCGCAGCGGCGCTTGTGCAGGTGTTCAGCCGAGCTCGCGGATCTCCAGCCGGGACCCATAACACTCGTGCACCCGGGGGGGAAAGTGCATTGAATGAATTCATTCATCGCTGTTCACACGGGACGCGGGACCAGGGCTAACCGCCGTGCAGGTCCCCCGGGGGACGAGCAAGTGTTCAGCCGAGCTCGGGGAACGATAGCCCGGCTTCATAACACTCGTGCACCCGGGGGGGAAAGTGCATTGAATGAATTCATTCATCGCTGTAGACCCGGGACGCGGGACCAGGGCTAATCGCCGTGCAGGTCCCCCGGGGGACGAGCAGGTGTTCAGCCGAGCTCGCGGAACGATAGCCCGGCCTCATAACACTCGTGCACCCGGGGGGGAAATGCATTTAATGAATTCATTAATCGCTGTTCCGCCGTGCAGCTCCCCGGGGGCGGGGGGGACGAGCAAGTGTTCAGCCCGAGCTCATAACACCCGTGCACACGGGGGGGACGTGCAGGTATTTTTTTCCCCCAGCAGACGGGGGTCCCGGCCTTACACTCGGGCAGCTCCCCGGGGAATGTTAGAGGTCGTCGCCCCCGCTGCTGAGGCGCTAAAGTATCCGACTGCCTGGAGCGCTAAACCGGCTCCGATCGGTCAGAGGGGACCGCGGGGAGTTAGCCGTGAATAGAGCGTCCTGCTGCCTTCTCGCCGAGTTCGAAAATAGCCGAGAGTTAAGCCTCTCCCCGCTGTGTCTTCGGCAAACTTCCGCAACGTCAGGTTGGGCGGGCCTCTGGTCATGTGATTTATGACATGACCAGAGGCCCGTCCCTCTTGAAGCGGCGAGTGGCTGACGAAGCCACGGCGGGGAGGGGCTTAACTCTCGGCTATTTTCGCTGGCCTTCGGGGCTGCTTCTAACGGGTCTCCGCAGCGGCGCTTGTGCAGGTGTTCAGCCGAGCTCGCGGATCTCCAGCCGGGACCCATAACACTCGTGCACCCGGGGGGGAAAGTGCATTGAATGAATTCATTCATCGCTGTTCACACGGGACGCGGGACCAGGGCTAACCGCCGTGCAGGTCCCCCGGGGGACGAGCAAGTGTTCAGCCGAGCTCGGGGAACGATAGCCCGGCTTCATAACACTCGTGCACCCGGGGGGGAAAGTGCATTGAATGAATTCATTCATCGCTGTAGACCCGGGACGCGGGACCAGGGCTAACCGCCGTGCAGGTCCCCCGGGGGACGAGCAAGTGTTCAGCCGAGCTCGGGGAACGATAGCCCGGCTTCATAACACTCGTGCACCCGGGGGGGAAAGTGCATTGAATGAATTCATTCATCGCTGTAGACCCGGGACGCGGGACCAGGGCTAATCGCCGTGCAGGTCCCCCGGGGGACGAGCAGGTGTTCAGCCGAGCTCGGGGAACGATAGCCCGGCATCATAACACTCGTGCACCCGGGGGGGAAAGTGCATTGAATGAATTCATTCATCGCTGTTCACACGGGACGCGGGACCAGGGCTAACCGCCGTGCAGGTCCCCCGGGGGACGAGCAAGTGTTCAGCCGAGCTCGGGGAACGATAGCCCGGCTTCATAACACTCGTGCACCCGGGGGGGAAAGTGCATTGAATGAATTCATTCATCGCTGTAGACCCGGGACGCGGGACCAGGGCTAATCGCCGTGCAGGTCCCCCGGGGGACGAGCAAGTGTTCAGCCGAGCTCGGGGAACGATAGCCCGGCTTCATAACACTCGTGCACCCGGGGGGAAAGTGCATTGAATGAATTCATTCATCGCTGTAGACCCGGGACGCGGGACCAGGGCTAATCGCCGTGCAGGTCCCCCGGGGGACGAGCAGGTGTTCAGCCGAGCTCGGGGAACGATAGCCCGGCTTCATAACACTCGTGCACCCGGGGGGGAAAGTGCATTGAATGAATTCATTCATCGCTGTAGACCCGGGACGCGGGACCAGGGCTAACCGCCGTGCAGGTCCCCCGGGGGACGAGCAAGTGTTCAGCCGAGCTCGGGGAACGATAGCCCGGCTTCATAACACTCGTGCACCCGGGGGGGAAAGTGCATTGAATGAATTCATTCATCGCTGTAGACCCGGGACGCGGGACCAGGGCTAATCGCCGTGCAGGTCCCCCGGGGGACGAGCAGGTGTTCAGCCGAGCTCGCGGAACGATAGCCCGGCCTCATAACACTCGTGCACCCGGGGGGGAAATGCATTTAATGAATTCATTAATCGCTGTTCCGCCGTGCAGCTCCCCGGGGGCGGGGGGGACGAGCAAGTGTTCAGCCCGAGCTCATAACACCCGTGCACACGGGGGGGACGTGCAGGTATTTTTTTCCCCCAGCAGACGGGGGTCCCGGCCTTACACTCGGGCAGCTCCCCGGGGAATGTTAGAGGTCGTCGCCCCCGCTGCTGAGGCGCTAAAGTATCCGACTGCCTGGAGCGCTAAACCGGCTCCGATCGGTCAGAGGGGACCGCGGGGAGTTAGCCGTGAATAGAGCGTCCTGCTGCCTTCTCGCCGAGTTCGAAAATAGCCGAGAGTTAAGCCTCTCCCCGCTGTGTCTTCGGCAAACTTCCGCAACGTCAGGTTGGGCGGGCCTCTGGTCATGTGATTTATGACATGACCAGAGGCCCGTCCCTCTTGAAGCGGCGAGTGGCTGACGAAGCCACGGCGGGGAGGGGCTTAACTCTCGGCTATTTTCGCTGGCCTTCGGGGCTGCTTCTAACGGGTCTCCGCAGCGGCGCTTGTGCAGGTGTTCAGCCGAGCTCGCGGATCTCCAGCCGGGACCCATAACACTCGTGCACCCGGGGGGGAAAGTGCATTGAATGAATTCATTCATCGCTGTTCACACGGGACGCGGGACCAGGGCTAACCGCCGTGCAGGTCCCCCGGGGGACGAGCAAGTGTTCAGCCGAGCTCGGGGAACGATAGCCCGGCTTCATAACACTCGTGCACCCGGGGGGGAAATGCATTTAATGAATTCATTAATCGCTGTTCCGCCGTGCAGCTCCCCGGGGGCGGGGGGGACGAGCAAGTGTTCAGCCCGAGCTCATAACACCCGTGCACACGGGGGGGACGTGCAGGTATTTTTTTCCCCCAGCAGACGGGGGTCCCGGCCTTACACTCGGGCAGCTCCCCGGGGAATGTTAGAGGTCCTCGCCCCCGCTGCTGAGGCGCTAAAGTATCCGACTGCCTGGCGCGCTAAACCGGCTCCGATCGGTCAGAGGGGACCGCGGGGAGTTAGCCGTGAATAGAGCGTCCTGCTGCCTTCTCGCCGAGTTCGAAAATAGCCGAGAGTTAAGCCTCTCCCCGCTGTGTCTTCGGCAAACTTCCGCAACGTCAGGTTGGGCGGGCCTCTGGTCATGTGATTTATGACATGACCAGAGGCCCGTCCCTCTTGAAGCGGCGAGTGGCTGACGAAGCCACGGCGGGGAGGGGCTTAACTCTCGGCTATTTTCGCTGGCCTTCGGGGCTGCTTCTAACGGGTCTCCGCAGCGGCGCTTGTGCAGGTGTTCAGCCGAGCTCGCGGATCTCCAGCCGGGACCCATAACACTCGTGCACCCGGGGGGGAAAGTGCATTGAATGAATTCATTCATCGCTGTTCACACGGGACGCGGGACCAGGGCTAACCGCCGTGCAGGTCCCCCGGGGGACGAGCAAGTGTTCAGCCGAGCTCGGGGAACGATAGCCCGGCTTCATAACACTCGTGCACCCGGGGGGGAAATGCATTTAATGAATTCATTAATCGCTGTTCCGCCGTGCAGCTCCCCGGGGGCGGGGGGGACGAGCAAGTGTTCAGCCCGAGCTCATAACACCCGTGCACACGGGGGGGACGTGCAGGTATTTTTTTCCCCCAGCAGACGGGGGTCCCGGCCTTACACTCGGGCAGCTCCCCGGGGAATGTTAGAGGTCCTCGCCCCCGCTGCTGAGGCGCTAAAGTATCCGACTGCCTGGAGCGCTAAACCGGCTCCGATCGGTCAGAGGGGACCGCGGGGAGTTAGCCGTGAATAGAGCGTCCTGCTGCCTTCTCGCCGAGTTCGAAAATAGCCGAGAGTTAAGCCTCTCCCCGCTGTGTCTTCGGCAAACTTCCGCAACGTCAGGTTGGGCGGGCCTCTGGTCATGTGATTTATGACATGACCAGAGGCCCGTCCCTCTTGAAGCGGCGAGTGGCTGACGAAGCCACGGCGGGGAGGGGCTTAACTCTCGGCTATTTTCGCTGGCCTTCGGGGCTGCTTCTAACGGGTCTCCGCAGCGGCGCTTGTGCAGGTGTTCAGCCGAGCTCGCGGATCTCCAGCCGGGACCCATAACACTCGTGCACCCGGGGGGGAAAGTGCATTGAATGAATTCATTCATCGCTGTTCACACGGGACGCGGGACCAGGGCTAACCGCCGTGCAGGTCCCCCGGGGGACGAGCAAGTGTTCAGCCGAGCTCGGGGAACGATAGCCCGGCTTCATAACACTCGTGCACCCGGGGGGGAAATGCATTTAATGAATTCATTAATCGCTGTTCCGCCGTGCAGCTCCCCGGGGGCGGGGGGGACGAGCAAGTGTTCAGCCCGAGCTCATAACACCCGTGCACACGGGGGGGACGTGCAGGTATTTTTTTCCCCCAGCAGACGGGGGTCCCGGCCTTACACTCGGGCAGCTCCCCGGGGAATGTTAGAGGTCCTCGCCCCCGCTGCTGAGGCGCTAAAGTATCCGACTGCCTGGCGCGCTAAACCGGCTCCGATCGGTCAGAGGGGACCGCGGGGAGTTAGCCGTGAATAGAGCGTCCTGCTGCCTTCTCGCCGAGTTCGAAAATAGCCGAGAGTTAAGCCTCTCCCCGCTGTGTCTTCGGCAAACTTCCGCAACGTCAGGTTGGGCGGGCCTCTGGTCATGTGATTTATGACATGACCAGAGGCCCGTCCCTCTTGAAGCGGCGAGTGGCTGACGAAGCCACGGCGGGGAGGGGCTTAACTCTCGGCTATTTTCGCTGGCCTTCGGGGCTGCTTCTAACGGGTCTCCGCAGCGGCGCTTGTGCAGGTGTTCAGCCGAGCTCGCGGATCTCCAGCCGGGACCCATAACACTCGTGCACCCGGGGGGGAAAGTGCATTGAATGAATTCATTCATCGCTGTTCACACGGGACGCGGGACCAGGGCTAACCGCCGTGCAGGTCCCCCGGGGGACGAGCAAGTGTTCAGCCGAGCTCGGGGAACGATAGCCCGGCTTCATAACACTCGTGCACCCGGGGGGGAAATGCATTTAATGAATTCATTAATCGCTGTTCCGCCGTGCAGCTCCCCGGGGGCGGGGGGGACGAGCAAGTGTTCAGCCCGAGCTCATAACACCCGTGCACACGGGGGGGACGTGCAGGTATTTTTTTCCCCCAGCAGACGGGGGTCCCGGCCTTACACTCGGGCAGCTCCCCGGGGAATGTTAGAGGTCCTCGCCCCCGCTGCTGAGGCGCTAAAGTATCCGACTGCCTGGAGCGCTAAACCGGCTCCGATCGGTCAGAGGGGACCGCGGGGAGTTAGCCGTGAATAGAGCGTCCTGCTGCCTTCTCGCCGAGTTCGAAAATAGCCGAGAGTTAAGCCTCTCCCCGCTGTGTCTTCGGCAAACTTCCGCAACGTCAGGTTGGGCGGGCCTCTGGTCATGTGATTTATGACATGACCAGAGGCCCGTCCCTCTTGAAGCGGCGAGTGGCTGACGAAGCCACGGCGGGGAGGGGCTTAACTCTCGGCTATTTTCGCTGGCCTTCGGGGCTGCTTCTAACGGGTCTCCGCAGCGGCGCTTGTGCAGGTGTTCAGCCGAGCTCGCGGATCTCCAGCCGGGACCCATAACACTCGTGCACCCGGGGGGGAAAGTGCATTGAATGAATTCATTCATCGCTGTTCACACGGGACGCGGGACCAGGGCTAACCGCCGTGCAGGTCCCCCGGGGGACGAGCAAGTGTTCAGCCGAGCTCGGGGAACGATAGCCCGGCTTCATAACACTCGTGCACCCGGGGGGGAAAGTGCATTGAATGAATTCATTCATCGCTGTAGACCCGGGACGCGGGACCAGGGCTAATCGCCGTGCAGGTCCCCCGGGGGACGAGCAGGTGTTCAGCCGAGCTCGCGGAACGATAGCCCGGCCTCATAACACTCGTGCACCCGGGGGGGAAATGCATTTAATGAATTCATTAATCGCTGTTCCGCCGTGCAGCTCCCCGGGGGCGGGGGGGACGAGCAAGTGTTCAGCCCGAGCTCATAACACCCGTGCACACGGGGGGGACGTGCAGGTATTTTTTTCCCCCAGCAGACGGGGGTCCCGGCCTTACACTCGGGCAGCTCCCCGGGGAATGTTAGAGGTCCTCGCCCCCGCTGCTGAGGCGCTAAAGTATCCGACTGCCTGGCGCGCTAAACCGGCTCCGATCGGTCAGAGGGGACCGCGGGGAGTTAGCCGTGAATAGAGCGTCCTGCTGCCTTCTCGCCGAGTTCGAAAATAGCCGAGAGTTAAGCCTCTCCCCGCTGTGTCTTCGGCAAACTTCCGCAACGTCAGGTTGGGCGGGCCTCTGGTCATGTGATTTATGACATGACCAGAGGCCCGTCCCTCTTGAAGCGGCGAGTGGCTGACGAAGCCACGGCGGGGAGGGGCTTAACTCTCGGCTATTTTCGCTGGCCTTCGGGGCTGCTTCTAACGGGTCTCCGCAGCGGCGCTTGTGCAGGTGTTCAGCCGAGCTCGCGGATCTCCAGCCGGGACCCATAACACTCGTGCACCCGGGGGGGAAAGTGCATTGAATGAATTCATTCATCGCTGTTCACACGGGACGCGGGACCAGGGCTAACCGCCGTGCAGGTCCCCCGGGGGACGAGCAAGTGTTCAGCCGAGCTCGGGGAACGATAGCCCGGCTTCATAACACTCGTGCACCCGGGGGGGAAATGCATTTAATGAATTCATTAATCGCTGTTCCGCCGTGCAGCTCCCCGGGGGCGGGGGGGACGAGCAAGTGTTCAGCCCGAGCTCATAACACCCGTGCACACGGGGGGGACGTGCAGGTATTTTTTTCCCCCAGCAGACGGGGGTCCCGGCCTTACACTCGGGCAGCTCCCCGGGGAATGTTAGAGGTCCTCGCCCCCGCTGCTGAGGCGCTAAAGTATCCGACTGCCTGGAGCGCTAAACCGGCTCCGATCGGTCAGAGGGGACCGCGGGGAGTTAGCCGTGAATAGAGCGTCCTGCTGCCTTCTCGCCGAGTTCGAAAATAGCCGAGAGTTAAGCCTCTCCCCGCTGTGTCTTCGGCAAACTTCCGCAACGTCAGGTTGGGCGGGCCTCTGGTCATGTGATTTATGACATGACCAGAGGCCCGTCCCTCTTGAAGCGGCGAGTGGCTGACGAAGCCACGGCGGGGAGGGGCTTAACTCTCGGCTATTTTCGCTGGCCTTCGGGGCTGCTTCTAACGGGTCTCCGCAGCGGCGCTTGTGCAGGTGTTCAGCCGAGCTCGCGGATCTCCAGCCGGGACCCATAACACTCGTGCACCCGGGGGGGAAAGTGCATTGAATGAATTCATTCATCGCTGTTCACACGGGACGCGGGACCAGGGCTAACCGCCGTGCAGGTCCCCCGGGGGACGAGCAAGTGTTCAGCCGAGCTCGGGGAACGATAGCCCGGCTTCATAACACTCGTGCACCCGGGGGGGAAATGCATTTAATGAATTCATTAATCGCTGTTCCGCCGTGCAGCTCCCCGGGGGCGGGGGGGACGAGCAAGTGTTCAGCCCGAGCTCATAACACCCGTGCACACGGGGGGGACGTGCAGGTATTTTTTTCCCCCAGCAGACGGGGGTCCCGGCCTTACACTCGGGCAGCTCCCCGGGGAATGTTAGAGGTCCTCGCCCCCGCTGCTGAGGCGCTAAAGTATCCGACTGCCTGGCGCGCTAAACCGGCTCCGATCGGTCAGAGGGGACCGCGGGGAGTTAGCCGTGAATAGAGCGTCCTGCTGCCTTCTCGCCGAGTTCGAAAATAGCCGAGAGTTAAGCCTCTCCCCGCTGTGTCTTCGGCAAACTTCCGCAACGTCAGGTTGGGCGGGCCTCTGGTCATGTGATTTATGACATGACCAGAGGCCCGTCCCTCTTGAAGCGGCGAGTGGCTGACGAAGCCACGGCGGGGAGGGGCTTAACTCTCGGCTATTTTCGCTGGCCTTCGGGGCTGCTTCTAACGGGTCTCCGCAGCGGCGCTTGTGCAGGTGTTCAGCCGAGCTCGCGGATCTCCAGCCGGGACCCATAACACTCGTGCACCCGGGGGGGAAAGTGCATTGAATGAATTCATTCATCGCTGTTCACACGGGACGCGGGACCAGGGCTAACCGCCGTGCAGGTCCCCCGGGGGACGAGCAAGTGTTCAGCCGAGCTCGGGGAACGATAGCCCGGCTTCATAACACTCGTGCACCCGGGGGGGAAATGCATTTAATGAATTCATTAATCGCTGTTCCGCCGTGCAGCTCCCCGGGGGCGGGGGGGACGAGCAAGTGTTCAGCCCGAGCTCATAACACCCGTGCACACGGGGGGGACGTGCAGGTATTTTTTTCCCCCAGCAGACGGGGGTCCCGGCCTTACACTCGGGCAGCTCCCCGGGGAATGTTAGAGGTCCTCGCCCCCGCTGCTGAGGCGCTAAAGTATCCGACTGCCTGGAGCGCTAAACCGGCTCCGATCGGTCAGAGGGGACCGCGGGGAGTTAGCCGTGAATAGAGCGTCCTGCTGCCTTCTCGCCGAGTTCGAAAATAGCCGAGAGTTAAGCCTCTCCCCGCTGTGTCTTCGGCAAACTTCCGCAACGTCAGGTTGGGCGGGCCTCTGGTCATGTGATTTATGACATGACCAGAGGCCCGTCCCTCTTGAAGCGGCGAGTGGCTGACGAAGCCACGGCGGGGAGGGGCTTAACTCTCGGCTATTTTCGCTGGCCTTCGGGGCTGCTTCTAACGGGTCTCCGCAGCGGCGCTTGTGCAGGTGTTCAGCCGAGCTCGCGGATCTCCAGCCGGGACCCATAACACTCGTGCACCCGGGGGGGAAAGTGCATTGAATGAATTCATTCATCGCTGTTCACACGGGACGCGGGACCAGGGCTAACCGCCGTGCAGGTCCCCCGGGGGACGAGCAAGTGTTCAGCCGAGCTCGGGGAACGATAGCCCGGCTTCATAACACTCGTGCACCCGGGGGGGAAAGTGCATTGAATGAATTCATTCATCGCTGTAGACCCGGGACGCGGGACCAGGGCTAATCGCCGTGCAGGTCCCCCGGGGGACGAGCAGGTGTTCAGCCGAGCTCGCGGAACGATAGCCCGGCCTCATAACACTCGTGCACCCGGGGGGGAAATGCATTTAATGAATTCATTAATCGCTGTTCCGCCGTGCAGCTCCCCGGGGGCGGGGGGGACGAGCAAGTGTTCAGCCCGAGCTCATAACACCCGTGCACACGGGGGGGACGTGCAGGTATTTTTTTCCCCCAGCAGACGGGGGTCCCGGCCTTACACTCGGGCAGCTCCCCGGGGAATGTTAGAGGTCGTCGCCCCCGCTGCTGAGGCGCTAAAGTATCCGACTGCCTGGAGCGCTAAACCGGCTCCGATCGGTCAGAGGGGACCGCGGGGAGTTAGCCGTGAATAGAGCGTCCTGCTGCCTTCTCGCCGAGTTCGAAAATAGCCGAGAGTTAAGCCTCTCCCCGCTGTGTCTTCGGCAAACTTCCGCAACGTCAGGTTGGGCGGGCCTCTGGTCATGTGATTTATGACATGACCAGAGGCCCGTCCCTCTTGAAGCGGCGAGTGGCTGACGAAGCCACGGCGGGGAGGGGCTTAACTCTCGGCTATTTTCGCTGGCCTTCGGGGCTGCTTCTAACGGGTCTCCGCAGCGGCGCTTGTGCAGGTGTTCAGCCGAGCTCGCGGATCTCCAGCCGGGACCCATAACACTCGTGCACCCGGGGGGGAAAGTGCATTGAATGAATTCATTCATCGCTGTTCACACGGGACGCGGGACCAGGGCTAACCGCCGTGCAGGTCCCCCGGGGGACGAGCAAGTGTTCAGCCGAGCTCGGGGAACGATAGCCCGGCTTCATAACACTCGTGCACCCGGGGGGGAAAGTGCATTGAATGAATTCATTCATCGCTGTAGACCCGGGACGCGGGACCAGGGCTAACCGCCGTGCAGGTCCCCCGGGGGACGAGCAAGTGTTCAGCCGAGCTCGGGGAACGATAGCCCGGCTTCATAACACTCGTGCACCCGGGGGGGAAAGTGCATTGAATGAATTCATTCATCGCTGTAGACCCGGGACGCGGGACCAGGGCTAATCGCCGTGCAGGTCCCCCGGGGGACGAGCAGGTGTTCAGCCGAGCTCGGGGAACGATAGCCCGGCATCATAACACTCGTGCACCCGGGGGGGAAAGTGCATTGAATGAATTCATTCATCGCTGTTCACACGGGACGCGGGACCAGGGCTAACCGCCGTGCAGGTCCCCCGGGGGACGAGCAAGTGTTCAGCCGAGCTCGGGGAACGATAGCCCGGCTTCATAACACTCGTGCACCCGGGGGGGAAAGTGCATTGAATGAATTCATTCATCGCTGTAGACCCGGGACGCGGGACCAGGGCTAATCGCCGTGCAGGTCCCCCGGGGGACGAGCAAGTGTTCAGCCGAGCTCGGGGAACGATAGCCCGGCTTCATAACACTCGTGCACCCGGGGGGAAAGTGCATTGAATGAATTCATTCATCGCTGTAGACCCGGGACGCGGGACCAGGGCTAATCGCCGTGCAGGTCCCCCGGGGGACGAGCAGGTGTTCAGCCGAGCTCGGGGAACGATAGCCCGGCTTCATAACACTCGTGCACCCGGGGGGGAAAGTGCATTGAATGAATTCATTCATCGCTGTAGACCCGGGACGCGGGACCAGGGCTAACCGCCGTGCAGGTCCCCCGGGGGACGAGCAAGTGTTCAGCCGAGCTCGGGGAACGATAGCCCGGCTTCATAACACTCGTGCACCCGGGGGGGAAAGTGCATTGAATGAATTCATTCATCGCTGTAGACCCGGGACGCGGGACCAGGGCTAATCGCCGTGCAGGTCCCCCGGGGGACGAGCAGGTGTTCAGCCGAGCTCGCGGAACGATAGCCCGGCCTCATAACACTCGTGCACCCGGGGGGGAAATGCATTTAATGAATTCATTAATCGCTGTTCCGCCGTGCAGCTCCCCGGGGGCGGGGGGGACGAGCAAGTGTTCAGCCCGAGCTCATAACACCCGTGCACACGGGGGGGACGTGCAGGTATTTTTTTCCCCCAGCAGACGGGGGTCCCGGCCTTACACTCGGGCAGCTCCCCGGGGAATGTTAGAGGTCGTCGCCCCCGCTGCTGAGGCGCTAAAGTATCCGACTGCCTGGAGCGCTAAACCGGCTCCGATCGGTCAGAGGGGACCGCGGGGAGTTAGCCGTGAATAGAGCGTCCTGCTGCCTTCTCGCCGAGTTCGAAAATAGCCGAGAGTTAAGCCTCTCCCCGCTGTGTCTTCGGCAAACTTCCGCAACGTCAGGTTGGGCGGGCCTCTGGTCATGTGATTTATGACATGACCAGAGGCCCGTCCCTCTTGAAGCGGCGAGTGGCTGACGAAGCCACGGCGGGGAGGGGCTTAACTCTCGGCTATTTTCGCTGGCCTTCGGGGCTGCTTCTAACGGGTCTCCGCAGCGGCGCTTGTGCAGGTGTTCAGCCGAGCTCGCGGATCTCCAGCCGGGACCCATAACACTCGTGCACACGGGGGGGAAAGTGCATTGAATGAATTCATTCATCGCTGTTCACACGGGACGCGGGACCAGGGCTAACCGCCGTGCAGGTCCCCCGGGGGACGAGCAAGTGTTCAGCCGAGCTCGGGGAACGATAGCCCGGCTTCATAACACTCGTGCACCCGGGGGGGAAAGTGCATTGAATGAATTCATTCATCGCTGTAGACCCGGGACGCGGGACCAGGGCTAATCGCCGTGCAGGTCCCCCGGGGGACGAGCAGGTGTTCAGCCGAGCTCGCGGAACGATAGCCCGGCCTCATAACACTCGTGCACCCGGGGGGGAAATGCATTTAATGAATTCATTAATCGCTGTTCCGCCGTGCAGCTCCCCGGGGGCGGGGGGGACGAGCAAGTGTTCAGCCCGAGCTCATAACACCCGTGCACACGGGGGGGACGTGCAGGTATTTTTTTCCCCCAGCAGACGGGGGTCCCGGCCTTACACTCGGGCAGCTCCCCGGGGAATGTTAGAGGTCGTCGCCCCCGCTGCTGAGGCGCTAAAGTATCCGACTGCCTGGAGCGCTAAACCGGCTCCGATCGGTCAGAGGGGACCGCGGGGAGTTAGCCGTGAATAGAGCGTCCTGCTGCCTTCTCGCCGAGTTCGAAAATAGCCGAGAGTTAAGCCTCTCCCCGCTGTGTCTTCGGCAAACTTCCGCAACGTCAGGTTGGGCGGGCCTCTGGTCATGTGATTTATGACATGACCAGAGGCCCGTCCCTCTTGAAGCGGCGAGTGGCTGACGAAGCCACGGCGGGGAGGGGCTTAACTCTAGGCTATTTTCGCTGGCCTTCGGGGCTGCTTCTAACGGGTCTCCGCAGCGGCGCTTGTGCAGGTGTTCAGCCGAGCTCGCGGATCTCCAGCCGGGACCCATAACACTCGTGCACCCGGGGGGGAAAGTGCATTGAATGAATTCATTCATCGCTGTTCACACGGGACGCGGGACCAGGGCTAACCGCCGTGCAGGTCCCCCGGGGGACGAGCAAGTGTTCAGCCGAGCTCGGGGAACGATAGCCCGGCTTCATAACACTCGTGCACCCGGGGGGGAAAGTGCATTGAATGAATTCATTCATCGCTGTAGACCCGGGACGCGGGACCAGGGCTAACCGCCGTGCAGGTCCCCCGGGGGACGAGCAAGTGTTCAGCCGAGCTCGGGGAACGATAGCCCGGCTTCATAACACTCGTGCACCCGGGGGGGAAAGTGCATTGAATGAATTCATTCATCGCTGTAGACCCTGGACGCGGGACCAGGGCTAATCGCCGTGCAGGTCCCCCGGGGGACGAGCAGGTGTTCAGCCGAGCTCGGGGAACGATAGCCCGGCTTCATAACACTCGTGCACCCGGGGGGGAAAGTGCATTGAATGAATTCATTCATCGCTGTTCACACGGGACGCGGGACCAGGGCTAACCGCCGTGCAGGTCCCCCGGGGGACGAGCAAGTGTTCAGCCGAGCTCGGGGAACGATAGCCCGGCTTCATAACACTCGTGCACCCGGGGGGGAAAGTGCATTGAATGAATTCATTCATCGCTGTAGACCCGGGACGCGGGACCAGGGCTAATCGCCGTGCAGGTCCCCCGGGGGACGAGCAAGTGTTCAGCCGAGCTCGGGGAACGATAGCCCGGCTTCATAACACTCGTGCACCCGGGGGGGAAAGTGCATTGAATGAATTCATTCATCGCTGTTCACACGGGACGCGGGACCAGGGCTAACCGCCGTGCAGGTCCCCCGGGGGACGAGCAAGTGTTCAGCCGAGCTCGGGGAACGATAGCCCGGCTTCATAACACTCGTGCACCCGGGGGGGAAAGTGCATTGAATGAATTCATTCATCGCTGTAGACCCGGGACGCGGGACCAGGGCTAACCGCCGTGCAGGTCCCCCGGGGGACGAGCAAGTGTTCAGCCGAGCTCGGGGAACGATAGCCCGGCTTCATAACACTCGTGCACCCGGGGGGGAAAGTGCATTGAATGAATTCATTCATCGCTGTAGACCCGGGACGCGGGACCAGGGCTAATCGCCGTGCAGGTCCCCCGGGGGACGAGCAGGTGTTCAGCCGAGCTCGGGGAACGATAGCCCGGCTTCATAACACTCGTGCACCCGGGGGGGAAAGTGCATTGAATGAAATCATTCATCGCTGTTCACACGGGACGCGGGACCAGGGCTAACCGCCGTGCAGGTCCCCCGGGGGACGAGCAAGTGTTCAGCCGAGCTCGGGGAACGATAGCCCGGCTTCATAACACTCGTGCACCCGGGGGGGAAAGTGCATTGAATGAATTCATTCATCGCTGTAGACCCGGGACGCGGGACCAGGGCTAATCGCCGTGCAGGTCCCCCGGGGGACGAGCAAGTGTTCAGCCGAGCTCGGGGAACGATAGCCCGGCTTCATAACACTCGTGCACCCGGGGGGGAAAGTGCATTGAATGAATTCATTCATCGCTGTAGACCCGGGACGCGGGACCAGGGCTAATCGCCGTGCAGGTCCCCCGGGGGACGAGCAGGTGTTCAGCCGAGCTCGGGGAACGATAGCCCGGCTTCATAACACTCGTGCACCCGGGGGGGAAAGTGCATTGAATGAATTCATTCATCGCTGTAGACCCGGGACGCGGGACCAGGGCTAACCGCCGTGCAGGTCCCCCGGGGGACGAGCAAGTGTTCAGCCGAGCTCGGGGAACGATAGCCCGGCTTCATAACACTCGTGCACCCGGGGGGGAAAGTGCATTGAATGAATTCATTCATCGCTGTAGACCCGGGACGCGGGACCAGGGCTAATCGCCGTGCAGGTCCCCCGGGGGACGAGCAGGTGTTCAGCCGAGCTCGCGGAACGATAGCCCGGCCTCATAACACTCGTGCACCCGGGGGGGAAATGCATTTAATGAATTCATTAATCGCTGTTCCGCCGTGCAGCTCCCCGGGGGCGGGGGGGACGAGCAAGTGTTCAGCCCGAGCTCATAACACCCGTGCACACGGGGGGGACGTGCAGGTATTTTTTTCCCCCAGCAGACGGGGGTCCCGGCCTTACACTCGGGCAGCTCCCCGGGGAATGTTAGAGGTCGTCGCCCCCGCTGCTGAGGCGCTAAAGTATCCGACTGCCTGGAGCGCTAAACCGGCTCCGATCGGTCAGAGGGGACCGCGGGGAGTTAGCCGTGAATAGAGCGTCCTGCTGCCTTCTCGCCGAGTTCGAAAATAGCCGAGAGTTAAGCCTCTCCCCGCTGTGTCTTCGGCAAACTTCCGCAACGTCAGGTTGGGCGGGCCTCTGGTCATGTGATTTATGACATGACCAGAGGCCCGTCCCTCTTGAAGCGGCGAGTGGCTGACGAAGCCACGGCGGGGAGGGGCTTAACTCTCGGCTATTTTCGCTGGCCTTCGGGGCTGCTTCTAACGGGTCTCCGCAGCGGCGCTTGTGCAGGTGTTCAGCCGAGCTCGCGGATCTCCAGCCGGGACCCATAACACTCGTGCACACGGGGGGGAAAGTGCATTGAATGAATTCATTCATCGCTGTTCACACGGGACGCGGGACCAGGGCTAACCGCCGTGCAGGTCCCCCGGGGGACGAGCAAGTGTTCAGCCGAGCTCGGGGAACGATAGCCCGGCTTCATAACACTCGTGCACCCGGGGGGGAAAGTGCATTGAATGAATTCATTCATCGCTGTAGACCCGGGACGCGGGACCAGGGCTAATCGCCGTGCAGGTCCCCCGGGGGACGAGCAGGTGTTCAGCCGAGCTCGCGGAACGATAGCCCGGCCTCATAACACTCGTGCACCCGGGGGGGAAATGCATTTAATGAATTCATTAATCGCTGTTCCGCCGTGCAGCTCCCCGGGGGCGGGGGGGACGAGCAAGTGTTCAGCCCGAGCTCATAACACCCGTGCACACGGGGGGGACGTGCAGGTATTTTTTTCCCCCAGCAGACGGGGGTCCCGGCCTTACACTCGGGCAGCTCCCCGGGGAATGTTAGAGGTCGTCGCCCCCGCTGCTGAGGCGCTAAAGTATCCGACTGCCTGGAGCGCTAAACCGGCTCCGATCGGTCAGAGGGGACCGCGGGGAGTTAGCCGTGAATAGAGCGTCCTGCTGCCTTCTCGCCGAGTTCGAAAATAGCCGAGAGTTAAGCCTCTCCCCGCTGTGTCTTCGGCAAACTTCCGCAACGTCAGGTTGGGCGGGCCTCTGGTCATGTGATTTATGACATGACCAGAGGCCCGTCCCTCTTGAAGCGGCGAGTGGCTGACGAAGCCACGGCGGGGAGGGGCTTAACTCTAGGCTATTTTCGCTGGCCTTCGGGGCTGCTTCTAACGGGTCTCCGCAGCGGCGCTTGTGCAGGTGTTCAGCCGAGCTCGCGGATCTCCAGCCGGGACCCATAACACTCGTGCACCCGGGGGGGAAAGTGCATTGAATGAATTCATTCATCGCTGTTCACACGGGACGCGGGACCAGGGCTAACCGCCGTGCAGGTCCCCCGGGGGACGAGCAAGTGTTCAGCCGAGCTCGGGGAACGATAGCCCGGCTTCATAACACTCGTGCACCCGGGGGGGAAAGTGCATTGAATGAATTCATTCATCGCTGTAGACCCGGGACGCGGGACCAGGGCTAACCGCCGTGCAGGTCCCCCGGGGGACGAGCAAGTGTTCAGCCGAGCTCGGGGAACGATAGCCCGGCTTCATAACACTCGTGCACCCGGGGGGGAAAGTGCATTGAATGAATTCATTCATCGCTGTAGACCCTGGACGCGGGACCAGGGCTAATCGCCGTGCAGGTCCCCCGGGGGACGAGCAGGTGTTCAGCCGAGCTCGGGGAACGATAGCCCGGCTTCATAACACTCGTGCACCCGGGGGGGAAAGTGCATTGAATGAATTCATTCATCGCTGTTCACACGGGACGCGGGACCAGGGCTAACCGCCGTGCAGGTCCCCCGGGGGACGAGCAAGTGTTCAGCCGAGCTCGGGGAACGATAGCCCGGCTTCATAACACTCGTGCACCCGGGGGGGAAAGTGCATTGAATGAATTCATTCATCGCTGTAGACCCGGGACGCGGGACCAGGGCTAATCGCCGTGCAGGTCCCCCGGGGGACGAGCAAGTGTTCAGCCGAGCTCGGGGAACGATAGCCCGGCTTCATAACACTCGTGCACCCGGGGGGGAAAGTGCATTGAATGAATTCATTCATCGCTGTTCACACGGGACGCGGGACCAGGGCTAACCGCCGTGCAGGTCCCCCGGGGGACGAGCAAGTGTTCAGCCGAGCTCGGGGAACGATAGCCCGGCTTCATAACACTCGTGCACCCGGGGGGGAAAGTGCATTGAATGAATTCATTCATCGCTGTAGACCCGGGACGCGGGACCAGGGCTAACCGCCGTGCAGGTCCCCCGGGGGACGAGCAAGTGTTCAGCCGAGCTCGGGGAACGATAGCCCGGCTTCATAACACTCGTGCACCCGGGGGGGAAAGTGCATTGAATGAATTCATTCATCGCTGTAGACCCGGGACGCGGGACCAGGGCTAATCGCCGTGCAGGTCCCCCGGGGGACGAGCAGGTGTTCAGCCGAGCTCGGGGAACGATAGCCCGGCTTCATAACACTCGTGCACCCGGGGGGGAAAGTGCATTGAATGAATTCATTCATCGCTGTTCACACGGGACGCGGGACCAGGGCTAACCGCCGTGCAGGTCCCCCGGGGGACGAGCAAGTGTTCAGCCGAGCTCGGGGAACGATAGCCCGGCTTCATAACACTCGTGCACCCGGGGGGGAAAGTGCATTGAATGAATTCATTCATCGCTGTAGACCCGGGACGCGGGACCAGGGCTAATCGCCGTGCAGGTCCCCCGGGGGACGAGCAAGTGTTCAGCCGAGCTCGGGGAACGATAGCCCGGCTTCATAACACTCGTGCACCCGGGGGGGAAAGTGCATTGAATGAATTCATTCATCGCTGTAGACCCGGGACGCGGGACCAGGGCTAATCGCCGTGCAGGTCCCCCGGGGGACGAGCAGGTGTTCAGCCGAGCTCGGGGAACGATAGCCCGGCTTCATAACACTCGTGCACCCGGGGGGGAAAGTGCATTGAATGAATTCATTCATCGCTGTAGACCCGGGACGCGGGACCAGGGCTAACCGCCGTGCAGGTCCCCCGGGGGACGAGCAAGTGTTCAGCCGAGCTCGGGGAACGATAGCCCGGCTTCATAACACTCGTGCACCCGGGGGGGAAAGTGCATTGAATGAATTCATTCATCGCTGTAGACCCGGGACGCGGGACCAGGGCTAATCGCCGTGCAGGTCCCCCGGGGGACGAGCAGGTGTTCAGCCGAGCTCGCGGAACGATAGCCCGGCCTCATAACACTCGTGCACCCGGGGGGGAAATGCATTTAATGAATTCATTAATCGCTGTTCCGCCGTGCAGCTCCCCGGGGGCGGGGGGGACGAGCAAGTGTTCAGCCCGAGCTCATAACACCCGTGCACACGGGGGGGACGTGCAGGTATTTTTTTCCCCCAGCAGACGGGGGTCCCGGCCTTACACTCGGGCAGCTCCCCGGGGAATGTTAGAGGTCGTCGCCCCCGCTGCTGAGGCGCTAAAGTATCCGACTGCCTGGAGCGCTAAACCGGCTCCGATCGGTCAGAGGGGACCGCGGGGAGTTAGCCGTGAATAGAGCGTCCTGCTGCCTTCTCGCCGAGTTCGAAAATAGCCGAGAGTTAAGCCTCTCCCCGCTGTGTCTTCGGCAAACTTCCGCAACGTCAGGTTGGGCGGGCCTCTGGTCATGTGATTTATGACATGACCAGAGGCCCGTCCCTCTTGAAGCGGCGAGTGGCTGACGAAGCCACGGCGGGGAGGGGCTTAACTCTCGGCTATTTTCGCTGGCCTTCGGGGCTGCTTCTAACGGGTCTCCGCAGCGGCGCTTGTGCAGGTGTTCAGCCGAGCTCGCGGATCTCCAGCCGGGACCCATAACACTCGTGCACCCGGGGGGGAAAGTGCATTGAATGAATTCATTCATCGCTGTTCACACGGGACGCGGGACCAGGGCTAACCGCCGTGCAGGTCCCCCGGGGGACGAGCAAGTGTTCAGCCGAGCTCGGGGAACGATAGCCCGGCTTCATAACACTCGTGCACCCGGGGGGGAAAGTGCATTGAATGAATTCATTCATCGCTGTAGACCCGGGACGCGGGACCAGGGCTAATCGCCGTGCAGGTCCCCCGGGGGACGAGCAGGTGTTCAGCCGAGCTCGCGGAACGATAGCCCGGCCTCATAACACTCGTGCACCCGGGGGGGAAATGCATTTAATGAATTCATTAATCGCTGTTCCGCCGTGCAGCTCCCCGGGGGCGGGGGGGACGAGCAAGTGTTCAGCCCGAGCTCATAACACCCGTGCACACGGGGGGGACGTGCAGGTATTTTTTTCCCCCAGCAGACGGGGGTCCCGGCCTTACACTCGGGCAGCTCCCCGGGGAATGTTAGAGGTCGTCGCCCCCGCTGCTGAGGCGCTAAAGTATCCGACTGCCTGGAGCGCTAAACCGGCTCCGATCGGTCAGAGGGGACCGCGGGGAGTTAGCCGTGAATAGAGCGTCCTGCTGCCTTCTCGCCGAGTTCGAAAATAGCCGAGAGTTAAGCCTCTCCCCGCTGTGTCTTCGGCAAACTTCCGCAACGTCAGGTTGGGCGGGCCTCTGGTCATGTGATTTATGACATGACCAGAGGCCCGTCCCTCTTGAAGCGGCGAGTGGCTGACGAAGCCACGGCGGGGAGGGGCTTAACTCTCGGCTATTTTCGCTGGCCTTCGGGGCTGCTTCTAACGGGTCTCCGCAGCGGCGCTTGTGCAGGTGTTCAGCCGAGCTCGCGGATCTCCAGCCGGGACCCATAACACTCGTGCACCCGGGGGGGAAAGTGCATTGAATGAATTCATTCATCGCTGTTCACACGGGACGCGGGACCAGGGCTAACCGCCGTGCAGGTCCCCCGGGGGACGAGCAAGTGTTCAGCCGAGCTCGGGGAACGATAGCCCGGCTTCATAACACTCGTGCACCCGGGGGGGAAAGTGCATTGAATGAATTCATTCATCGCTGTAGACCCGGGACGCGGGACCAGGGCTAACCGCCGTGCAGGTCCCCCGGGGGACGAGCAAGTGTTCAGCCGAGCTCGGGGAACGATAGCCCGGCTTCATAACACTCGTGCACCCGGGGGGGAAAGTGCATTGAATGAATTCATTCATCGCTGTAGACCCTGGACGCGGGACCAGGGCTAATCGCCGTGCAGGTCCCCCGGGGGACGAGCAGGTGTTCAGCCGAGCTCGGGGAACGATAGCCCGGCTTCATAACACTCGTGCACCCGGGGGGGAAAGTGCATTGAATGAATTCATTCATCGCTGTTCACACGGGACGCGGGACCAGGGCTAACCGCCGTGCAGGTCCCCCGGGGGACGAGCAAGTGTTCAGCCGAGCTCGGGGAACGATAGCCCGGCTTCATAACACTCGTGCACCCGGGGGGGAAAGTGCATTGAATGAATTCATTCATCGCTGTAGACCCGGGACGCGGGACCAGGGCTAATCGCCGTGCAGGTCCCCCGGGGGACGAGCAAGTGTTCAGCCGAGCTCGGGGAACGATAGCCCGGCTTCATAACACTCGTGCACCCGGGGGGGAAAGTGCATTGAATGAATTCATTCATCGCTGTTCACACGGGACGCGGGACCAGGGCTAACCGCCGTGCAGGTCCCCCGGGGGACGAGCAAGTGTTCAGCCGAGCTCGGGGAACGATAGCCCGGCTTCATAACACTCGTGCACCCGGGGGAGAAAGTGCATTGAATGAATTCATTCATCGCTGTAGACCCGGGACGCGGGACCAGGGCTAACCGCCGTGCAGGTCCCCCGGGGGACGAGCAAGTGTTCAGCCGAGCTCGGGGAACGATAGCCCGGCTTCATAACACTCGTGCACCCGGGGGGGAAAGTGCATTGAATGAATTCATTCATCGCTGTAGACCCGGGACGCGGGACCAGGGCTAATCGCCGTGCAGGTCCCCCGGGGGACGAGCAGGTGTTCAGCCGAGCTCGGGGAACGATAGCCCGGCTTCATAACACTCGTGCACCCGGGGGGGAAAGTGCATTGAATGAATTCATTCATCGCTGTTCACACGGGACGCGGGACCAGGGCTAACCGCCGTGCAGGTCCCCCGGGGGACGAGCAAGTGTTCAGCCGAGCTCGGGGAACGATAGCCCGGCTTCATAACACTCGTGCACCCGGGGGGGAAAGTGCATTGAATGAATTCATTCATCGCTGTAGACCCGGGACGCGGGACCAGGGCTAATCGCCGTGCAGGTCCCCCGGGGGACGAGCAAGTGTTCAGCCGAGCTCGGGGAACGATAGCCCGGCTTCATAACACTCGTGCACCCGGGGGGGAAAGTGCATTGAATGAATTCATTCATCGCTGTAGACCCGGGACGCGGGACCAGGGCTAATCGCCGTGCAGGTCCCCCGGGGGACGAGCAGGTGTTCAGCCGAGCTCGGGGAACGATAGCCCGGCTTCATAACACTCGTGCACCCGGGGGGGAAAGTGCATTGAATGAATTCATTCATCGCTGTAGACCCGGGACGCGGGACCAGGGCTAACCGCCGTGCAGGTCCCCCGGGGACGAGCAAGTGTTCAGCCGAGCTCGGGGAACGATAGCCCGGCTTCATAACACTCGTGCACCCGGGGGGGAAAGTGCATTGAATGAATTCATTCATCGCTGTAGACCCGGGACGCGGGACCAGGGCTAATCGCCGTGCAGGTCCCCCGGGGGACGAGCAGGTGTTCAGCCGAGCTCGCGGAACGATAGCCCGGCCTCATAACACTCGTGCACCCGGGGGGGAAATGCATTTAATGAATTCATTAATCGCTGTTCCGCCGTGCAGCTCCCCGGGGGCGGGGGGGACGAGCAAGTGTTCAGCCCGAGCTCATAACACCCGTGCACACGGGGGGGACGTGCAGGTATTTTTTTCCCCCAGCAGACGGGGGTCCCGGCCTTACACTCGGGCAGCTCCCCGGGGAATGTTAGAGGTCGTCGCCCCCGCTGCTGAGGCGCTAAAGTATCCGACTGCCTGGAGCGCTAAACCGGCTCCGATCGGTCAGAGGGGACCGCGGGGAGTTAGCCGTGAATAGAGCGTCCTGCTGCCTTCTCGCCGAGTTCGAAAATAGCCGAGAGTTAAGCCTCTCCCCGCTGTGTCTTCGGCAAACTTCCGCAACGTCAGGTTGGGCGGGCCTCTGGTCATGTGATTTATGACATGACCAGAGGCCCGTCCCTCTTGAAGCGGCGAGTGGCTGACGAAGCCACGGCGGGGAGGGGCTTAACTCTCGGCTATTTTCGCTGGCCTTCGGGGCTGCTTCTAACGGGTCTCCGCAGCGGCGCTTGTGCAGGTGTTCAGCCGAGCTCGCGGATCTCCAGCCGGGACCCATAACACTCGTGCACACGGGGGGGAAAGTGCATTGAATGAATTCATTCATCGCTGTTCACACGGGACGCGGGACCAGGGCTAACCGCCGTGCAGGTCCCCCGGGGGACGAGCAAGTGTTCAGCCGAGCTCGGGGAACGATAGCCCGGCTTCATAACACTCGTGCACCCGGGGGGGAAAGTGCATTGAATGAATTCATTCATCGCTGTAGACCCGGGACGCGGGACCAGGGCTAATCGCCGTGCAGGTCCCCCGGGGGACGAGCAGGTGTTCAGCCGAGCTCGCGGAACGATAGCCCGGCCTCATAACACTCGTGCACCCGGGGGGGAAATGCATTTAATGAATTCATTAATTGCTGTTCCGCCGTGCAGCTCCCCGGGGGCGGGGGGGACGAGCAAGTGTTCAGCCCGAGCTCATAACACCCGTGCACACGGGGGGGACGTGCAGGTATTTTTTTCCCCCAGCAGACGGGGGTCCCGGCCTTACACTCGGGCAGCTCCCCGGGGAATGTTAGAGGTCGTCGCCCCCGCTGCTGAGGCGCTAAAGTATCCGACTGCCTGGAGCGCTAAACCGGCTCCGATCGGTCAGAGGGGACCGCGGGGAGTTAGCCGTGAATAGAGCGTCCTGCTGCCTTCTCGCCGAGTTCGAAAATAGCCGAGAGTTAAGCCTCTCCCCGCTGTGTCTTCGGCAAACTTCCGCAACGTCAGGTTGGGCGGGCCTCTGGTCATGTGATTTATGACATGACCAGAGGCCCGTCCCTCTTGAAGCGGCGAGTGGCTGACGAAGCCACGGCGGGGAGGGGCTTAACTCTCGGCTATTTTCGCTGGCCTTCGGGGCTGCTTCTAACGGGTCTCCGCAGCGGCGCTTGTGCAGGTGTTCAGCCGAGCTCGCGGATCTCCAGCCGGGACCCATAACACTCGTGCACCCGGGGGGGAAAGTGCATTGAATGAATTCATTCATCGCTGTTCACACGGGACGCGGGACCAGGGCTAACCGCCGTGCAGGTCCCCCGGGGGACGAGCAAGTGTTCAGCCGAGCTCGGGGAACGATAGCCCGGCTTCATAACACTCGTGCACCCGGGGGGGAAAGTGCATTGAATGAATTCATTCATCGCTGTAGACCCGGGACGCGGGACCAGGGCTAACCGCCGTGCAGGT
The DNA here is from genome assembly GCF_902713425.1 of Acipenser ruthenus. Classification (NCBI taxonomy): domain Eukaryota; kingdom Metazoa; phylum Chordata; class Actinopteri; order Acipenseriformes; family Acipenseridae; genus Acipenser; species Acipenser ruthenus. Next base: position 35,750 of record NW_026708335.1, read on the forward strand.
CCCCCGGGGGACGAGCAAGTGTTCAGCCGAGCTCGGGGAACGATAGCCCGGCTTCATAACACTCGTGCACCCGGGGGGGAAAGTGCATTGAATGAATTCATTCATCGCTGTAGACCCTGGACGCGGGACCAGGGCTAATCGACGTGCAGGTCCCCCGGGGGACGAGCAGGTGTTCAGCCGAGCTCGGGGAACGATAGCCCGGCTTCATAACACTCGTGCACCCGGGGGGGAAAGTGCATTGAATGAATTCATTCATCGCTGTTCACACGGGACGCGGGACCAGGGCTAACCGCCGTGCAGGTCCCCCGGGGGACGAGCAAGTGTTCAGCCGAGCTCGGGGAACGATAGCCCGGCTTCATAACACTCGTGCACCCGGGGGGGAAAGTGCATTGAATGAATTCATTCATCGCTGTAGACCCGGGACGCGGGACCAGGGCTAATCGCCGTGCAGGTCCCCCGGGGGACGAGCAAGTGTTCAGCCGAGCTCGGGGAACGATAGCCCGGCTTCATAACACTCGTGCACCCGGGGGGGAAAGTGCATTGAATGAATTCATTCATCGCTGTTCACACGGGACGCGGGACCAGGGCTAACCGCCGTGCAGGTCCCCCGGGGGACGAGCAAGTGTTCAGCCGAGCTCGGGGAACGATAGCCCGGCTTCATAACACTCGTGCACCCGGGGGGGAAAGTGCATTGAATGAATTCATTCATCGCTGTAGACCCGGGACGCGGGACCAGGGCTAACCGCCGTGCAGGTCCCCCGGGGGACGAGCAAGTGTTCAGCCGAGCTCGGGGAACGATAGCCCGGCTTCATAACACTCGTGCACCCGGGGGGGAAAGTGCATTGAATGAATTCATTCATCGCTGTAGACCCGGGACGCGGGACCAGGGCTAATCGCCGTGCAGGTCCCCCGGGGGACGAGCAGGTGTTCAGCCGAGCTCGGGGAACGATAGCCCGGCTTCATAACACTCGTGCACCCGGGGGGGAAAGTGCATTGAATGAATTCATTCATCGCTGTTCACACGGGACGCGGGACCAGGGCTAACCGCCGTGCAGGTCCCCCGGGGGACGAGCAAGTGTTCAGCCGAGCTCGGGGAACGATAGCCCGGCTTCATAACACTCGTGCACCCGGGGGGGAAAGTGCATTGAATGAATTCATTCATCGCTGTAGACCCGGGACGCGGGACCAGGGCTAATCGCCGTGCAGGTCCCCCGGGGGACGAGCAAGTGTTCAGCCGAGCTCGGGGAACGATAGCCCGGCTTCATAACACTCGTGCACCCGGGGGGGAAAGTGCATTGAATGAATTCATTCATCGCTGTAGACCCGGGACGCGGGACCAGGGCTAATCGCCGTGCAGGTCCCCCGGGGGACGAGCAGGTGTTCAGCCGAGCTCGGGGAACGATAGCCCGGCTTCATAACACTCGTGCACCCGGGGGGGAAAGTGCATTGAATGAATTCATTCATCGCTGTAGACCCGGGACGCGGGACCAGGGCTAACCGCCGTGCAGGTCCCCCGGGGGACGAGCAAGTGTTCAGCCGAGCTCGGGGAACGATAGCCCGGCTTCATAACACTCGTGCACCCGGGGGGGAAAGTGCATTGAATGAATTCATTCATCGCTGTAGACCCGGGACGCGGGACCAGGGCTAATCGCCGTGCAGGTCCCCCGGGGGACGAGCAGGTGTTCAGCCGAGCTCGCGGAACGATAGCCCGGCCTCATAACACTCGTGCACCCGGGGGGGAAATGCATTTAATGAATTCATTAATCGCTGTTCCGCCGTGCAGCTCCCCGGGGGCGGGGGGGACGAGCAAGTGTTCAGCCCGAGCTCATAACACCCGTGCACACGGGGGGGACGTGCAGGTATTTTTTTCCCCCAGCAGACGGGGGTCCCGGCCTTACACTCGGGCAGCTCCCCGGGGAATGTTAGAGGTCGTCGCCCCCGCTGCTGAGGCGCTAAAGTATCCGACTGCCTGGAGCGCTAAACCGGCTCCGATCGGTCAGAGGGGACCGCGGGGAGTTAGCCGTGAATAGAGCGTCCTGCTGCCTTCTCGCCGAGTTCGAAAATAGCCGAGAGTTAAGCCTCTCCCCGCTGTGTCTTCGGCAAACTTCCGCAACGTCAGGTTGGGCGGGCCTCTGGTCATGTGATTTATGACATGACCAGAGGCCCGTCCCTCTTGAAGCGGCGAGTGGCTGACGAAGCCACGGCGGGGAGGGGCTTAACTCTCGGCTATTTTCGCTGGCCTTCGGGGCTGCTTCTAACGGGTCTCCGCAGCGGCGCTTGTGCAGGTGTTCAGCCGAGCTCGCGGATCTCCAGCCGGGACCCATAACACTCGTGCACCCGGGGGGAAAGTGCATTGAATGAATTCATTCATCGCTGTTCACACGGGACGCGGGACCAGGGCTAACCGCCGTGCAGGTCCCCCGGGGGACGAGCAAGTGTTCAGCCGAGCTCGGGGAACGATAGCCCGGCTTCATAACACTCGTGCACCCGGGGGGGAAAGTGCATTGAATGAATTCATTCATCGCTGTAGACCCGGGACGCGGGACCAGGGCTAACCGCCGTGCAGGTCCCCCGGGGGACGAGCAAGTGTTCAGCCGAGCTCGGGGAACGATAGCCCGGCTTCATAACACTCGTGCACCCGAGGGGGAAAGTGCATTGAATGAATTCATTCATCGCTGTAGACCCTGGACGCGGGACCAGGGCTAATCGCCGTGCAGGTCCCCCGGGGGACGAGCAGGTGTTCAGCCGAGCTCGGGGAACGATAGCCCGGCTTCATAACACTCGTGCACCCGGGGGGGAAAGTGCATTGAATGAATTCATTCATCGCTGTTCACACGGGACGCGGGACCAGGGCTAACCGCCGTGCAGGTCCCCCGGGGGACGAGCAAGTGTTCAGCCGAGCTCGGGGAACGATAGCCCGGCTTCATAACACTCGTGCACCCGGGGGGGAAAGTGCATTGAATGAATTCATTCATCGCTGTAGACCCGGGACGCGGGACCAGGGCTAATCGCCGTGCAGGTCCCCCGGGGGATGAGCAAGTGTTCAGCCGAGCTCGGGGAACGATAGCCCGGCTTCATAACACTCGTGCACCCGTGGGGGAAAGTGCATTGAATGAATTCATTCATCGCTGTAGACCCGGGACGCGGGACCAGGGCTAATCGCCGTGCAGGTCCCCCGGGGGACGAGCAGGTGTTCAGCCGAGCTCGGGGAACGATAGCCCGGCTTCATAACACTCGTGCACCCGGGGGGGAAAGTGCATTGAATGAATTCATTCATCGCTGTAGACCCGGGACGCAGGACCAGGGCTAACCGCCGTGCAGGTCCCCCGGGGGACGAGCAAGTGTTCAGCCGAGCTCGGGGAACGATAGCCCGGCTTCATAACACTCGTGCACCCGGGGGGGAAAGTGCATTGAATGAATTCATTCATCGCTGTAGACCCGGGACGCGGGACCAGGGCTAATCGCCGTGCAGGTCCCCCGGGGGACGAGCAGGTGTTCAGCCGAGCTCGCGGAACGATAGCCCGGCCTCATAACACTCGTGCACCCGGGGGGGAAATGCATTTAATGAATTCATTAATCGCTGTTCCGCCGTGCAGCTCCCCGGGGGCGGGGGGGACGAGCAAGTGTTCAGCCCGAGCTCATAACACCCGTGCACACGGGGGGGACGTGCAGGTATTTTTTTCCCCCAGCAGACGGGGGTCCCGGCCTTACACTCGGGCAGCTCCCCGGGGAATGTTAGAGGTCGTCGCCCCCGCTGCTGAGGCGCTAAAGTATCCGACTGCCTGGAGCGCTAAACCGGCTCCGATCGGTCAGAGGGGACCGCGGGGAGTTAGCCGTGAATAGAGCGTCCTGCTGCCTTCTCGCCGAGTTCGAAAATAGCCGAGAGTTAAGCCTCTCCCCGCTGTGTCTTCGGCAAACTTCCGCAACGTCAGGTTGGGCGGGCCTCTGGTCATGTGATTTATGACATGACCAGAGGCCCGTCCCTCTTGAAGCGGCGAGTGGCTGACGAAGCCACGGCGGGGAGGGGCTTAACTCTCGGCTATTTTCGCTGGCCTTCGGGGCTGCTTCTAACGGGTCTCCGCAGCGGCGCTTGTGCAGGTGTTCAGCCGAGCTCGCGGATCTCCAGCCGGGACCCATAACACTCGTGCACCCGGGGGGGAAAGTGCATTGAATGAATTCATTCATCGCTGTTCACACGGGACGCGGGACCAGGGCTAACCGCCGTGCAGGTCCCCCGGGGGACGAGCAAGTGTTCAGCCGAGCTCGGGGAACGATAGCCCGGCTTCATAACACTCGTGCACCCGGGGGGGAAAGTGCATTGAATGAATTCATTCATCGCTGTAGACCCGGGACGCGGGACCAGGGCTAATCGCCGTGCAGGTCCCCCGGGGGACGAGCAGGTGTTCAGCCGAGCTCGGGGAACGATAGCCCGGCTTCATAACACTCGTGCACCCGGGGGGGAAAGTGCATTGAATGAATTCATTCATCGCTGTTCACACGGGACGCGGGACCAGGGCTAACCGCCGTGCAGGTCCCCCGGGGGACGAGCAAGTGTTCAGCCGAGCTCGGGGAACGATAGCCCGGCTTCATAACACTCGTGCACCCGGGGGGGAAAGTGCATTGAATGAATTCATTCATCGCTGTAGACCCGGGACGCGGGACCAGGGCTAATCGCCGTGCAGGTCCCCCGGGGGACGAGCAAGTGTTCAGCCGAGCTCGGGGAACGATAGCCCGGCTTCATAACACTCGTGCACCCGGGGGGGAAAGTGCATTGAATGAATTCATTCATCGCTGTAGACCCGGGACGTGGGACCAGGGCTAATCGCCGTGCAGGTCCCCCGGGGGACGAGCAAGTGTTCAGCCGAGCTCGGGGAACGATAGCCCGGCTTCATAACACTCGTGCACCCGGGGGGGAAAGTGCATTGAATGAATTCATTCATCGCTGTAGACCCGGGACGCGGGACCAGGGCTAATCGCCGTGCAGGTCCCCCGGGGGACGAGCAGGTGTTCAGCCGAGCTCGGGGAACGATAGCCCGGCTTCATAACACTCGTGCACCCGGGGGGGAAAGTGCATTGAATGAATTCATTCATCGCTGTAGACCCGGGACGCGGGACCAGGGCTAACCGCCGTGCAGGTCCCCCGGGGGACGAGCAAGTGTTCAGCCGAGCTCGGGGAACGATAGCCCGGCTTCATAACACTCGTGCACCCGGGGGGGAAAGTGCATTGAATGAATTCATTCATCGCTGTAGACCCGGGACGCGGGACCAGGGCTAATCGCCGTGCAGGTCCCCCGGGGGACGAGCAGGTGTTCAGCCGAGCTCGCGGAACGATAGCCCGGCCTCATAACACTCGTGCACCCGGGGGGGAAATGCATTTAATGAATTCATTAATCGCTGTTCCGCCGTGCAGCTCCCCGGGGGCGGGGGGGACGAGCAAGTGTTCAGCCCGAGCTCATAACACCCGTGCACACGGGGGGGACGTGCAGGTATTTTTTTCCCCCAGCAGACGGGGGTCCCGGCCTTACACTCGGGCAGCTCCCCGGGGAATGTTAGAGGTCGTCGCCCCCGCTGCTGAGGCGCTAAAGTATCCGACTGCCTGGAGCGCTAAACCGGCTCCGATCGGTCAGAGGGGACCGCGGGGAGTTAGCCGTGAATAGAGCGTCCTGCTGCCTTCTCGCCGAGTTCGAAAATAGCCGAGAGTTAAGCCTCTCCCCGCTGTGTCTTCGGCAAACTTCCGCAACGTCAGGTTGGGCGGGCCTCTGGTCATGTGATTTATGACATGACCAGAGGCCCGTCCCTCTTGAAGCGGCGAGTGGCTGACGAAGCCACGGCGGGGAGGGGCTTAACTCTCGGCTATTTTCGCTGGCCTTCGGGGCTGCTTCTAACGGGTCTCCGCAGCGGCGCTTGTGCAGGTGTTCAGCCGAGCTCGCGGATCTCCAGCCGGGACCCATAACACTCATGCACCCGGGGGGGAAAGTGCATTGAATGAATTCATTCATCGCTGTAGACCCGGGACGCGGGACCAGGGCTAATCGCCGTGCAGGTCCCCCGGGGGACGAGCAGGTGTTCAGCCGAGCTCGGGGAACGATAGCCCGGCTTCATAACACTCGTGCACCCGGGGGGGAAAGTGCATTGAATGAATTCATTCATCGCTGTAGACCCGGGACGCGGGACCAGGGCTAACCGCCGTGCAGGTCCCCCGGGGGACGAGCAAGTGTTCAGCCGAGCTCGGGGAACGATAGCCCGGCTTCATAACACTCGTGCACCCGGGGGGGAAAGTGCATTGAATGAATTCATTCATCGCTGTAGACCCGGGACGCGGGACCAGGGCTAATCGCCGTGCAGGTCCCCCGGGGGACGAGCAGGTGTTCAGCCGAGCTCGCGGAACGATAGCCCGGCCTCATAACACTCGTGCACCCGGGGGGGAAATGCATTTAATGAATTCATTAATCGCTGTTCCGCCGTGCAGCTCCCCGGGGGCTGGGGGGACGAGCAAGTGTTCAGCCCGAGCTCATAACACCCGTGCACACGGGGGGGACGTGCAGGTATTTTTTTCCCCCAGCAGACGGGGGTCCCGGCCTTACACTCGGGCAGCTCCCCGGGGAATGTTAGAGGTCGTCACCCCCGCTGCTGAGGCGCTAAAGTATCCGACTGCCTGGAGCGCTAAACCGGCTCCGATCGGTCAGAGGGGACCGCGGGGAGTTAGCCGTGAATAGAGCGTCCTGCTGCCTTCTCGCCGAGTTCGAAAATAGCCGAGAGTTAAGCCTCTCCCCGCTGTGTCTTCGGCAAACTTCCGCAACGTCAGGTTGGGCGGGCCTCTGGTCATGTGATTTATGACATGACCAGAGGCCCGTCCCTCTTGAAGCGGCGAGTGGCTGACGAAGCCACGGCGGGGAGGGGCTTAACTCTCGGCTATTTTCGCTGGCCTTCGGGGCTGCTTCTAACGGGTCTCCGCAGCGGCGCTTGTGCAGGTGTTCAGCCGAGCTCGCGGATCTCCAGCCGGGACCCATAACACTCATGCACCCGGGGGGGAAAGTGCATTGAATGAATTCATTCATCGCTGTAGACCCGGGACGCGGGACCAGGGCTAATCGCCGTGCAGGTCCCCCGGGGGACGAGCAGGTGTTCAGCCGAGCTCGGGGAACGATAGCCCGGCTTCATAACACTCGTGCACCCGGGGGGGAAAGTGCATTGAATGAATTCATTCATCGCTGTAGACCCGGGACGCGGGACCAGGGCTAACCGCCGTGCAGGTCCCCCGGGGGACGAGCAAGTGTTCAGCCGAGCTCGGGGAACGATAGCCCGGCTTCATAACACTCGTGCACCCGGGGGGGAAAGTGCATTGAATGAATTCATTCATCGCTGTAGACCCGGGACGCGGGACCAGGGCTAATCGCCGTGCAGGTCCCCCGGGGGACGAGCAGGTGTTCAGCCGAGCTCGCGGAACGATAGCCCGGCCTCATAACACTCGTGCACCCGGGGGGGAAATGCATTTAATGAATTCATTCATCGCTGTAGACCCGGGACGCGGGACCAGGGCTAACCGCCGTGCAGGTCCCCCGGGGGACGAGCAAGTGTTCAGCCGAGCTCGGGGAACGATAGCCCGGCTTCATAACACTCGTGCACCCGGGGGGGAAAGTGCATTGAATGAATTCATTCATCGCTGTAGACCCGGGACGCGGGACCAGGGCTAATCGCCGTGCAGGTCCCCCGGGGGACGAGCAGGTGTTCAGCCGAGCTCGCGGAACGATAGCCCGGCCTCATAACACTCGTGCACCCGGGGGGGAAATGCATTTAATGAATTCATTAATCGCTGTTCCGCCGTGCAGCTCCCCGGGGGCGGGGGGGACGAGCAAGTGTCAGCCCGAGCTCATAACACCCGTGCACACGGGGGGGACGTGCAGGTATTTTTTTCCCCCAGCAGACGGGGGTCCCGGCCTTACACTCGGGCAGCTCCCCGGGGAATGTTAGAGGTCGTCGCCCCCGCTGCTGAGGCGCTAAAGTATCCGACTGCCTGGAGCGCTAAACCGGCTCCGATCGGTCAGAGGGGACCGCGGGGAGTTAGCCGTGAATAGAGCGTCCTGCTGCCTTCTCGCCGAGTTCGAAAATAGCCGAGAGTTAAGCCTCTCCCCGCTGTGTCTTCGGCAAACTTCCGCAACGTCAGGTTGGGCGGGCCTCTGGTCATGTGATTTATGACATGACCAGAGGCCCGTCCCTCTTGAAGCGGCGAGTGGCTGACGAAGCCACGGCGGGGAGGGGCTTAACTCTCGGCTATTTTCGCTGGCCTTCGGGGCTGCTTCTAACGGGTCTCCGCAGCGGCGCTTGTGCAGGTGTTCAGCCGAGCTCGCGGATCTCCAGCCGGGACCCATAACACTCATGCACCCGGGGGGGAAAGTGCATTGAATGAATTCATTCATCGCTGTAGACCCGGGACGCGGGACCAGGGCTAATCGCCGTGCAGGTCCCCCGGGGGACGAGCAGGTGTTCAGCCGAGCTCGGGGAACGATAGCCCGGCTTCATAACACTCGTGCACCCGGGGGGGAAAGTGCATTGAATGAATTCATTCATCGCTGTAGACCCGGGACGCGGGACCAGGGCTAACCGCCGTGCAGGTCCCCCGGGGGACGAGCAAGTGTTCAGCCGAGCTCGGGGAACGATAGCCCGGCTTCATAACACTCGTGCACCCGGGGGGGAAAGTGCATTGAATGAATTCATTCATCGCTGTAGACCCGGGACGCGGGACCAGGGCTAATCGCCGTGCAGGTCCCCCGGGGGACGAGCAGGTGTTCAGCCGAGCTCGCGGAACGATAGCCCGGCCTCATAACACTCGTGCACCCGGGGGGGAAATGCATTTAATGAATTCATTAATCGCTGTTCCGCCGTGCAGCTCCCCGGGGGCGGGGGGGACGAGCAAGTGTTCAGCCCGAGCTCATAACACCCGTGCACACGGGGGGGACGTGCAGGTATTTTTTTCCCCCAGCAGACGGGGGTCCCGGCCTTACACTCGGGCAGCTCCCCGGGGAATGTTAGAGGTCGTCACCCCCGCTGCTGAGGCGCTAAAGTATCCGACTGCCTGGAGCGCTAAACCGGCTCCGATCGGTCAGAGGGGACCGCGGGGAGTTAGCCGTGAATAGAGCGTCCTGCTGCCTTCTCGCCGAGTTCGAAAATAGCCGAGAGTTAAGCCTCTCCCCGCTGTGTCTTCGGCAAACTTCCGCAACGTCAGGTTGGGCGGGCCTCTGGTCATGTGATTTATGACATGACCAGAGGCCCGTCCCTCTTGAAGCGGCGAGTGGCTGACGAAGCCACGGCGGGGAGGGGCTTAACTCTCGGCTATTTTCGCTGGCCTTCGGGGCTGCTTCTAACGGGTCTCCGCAGCGGCGCTTGTGCAGGTGTTCAGCCGAGCTCGCGGATCTCCAGCCGGGACCCATAACACTCATGCACCCGGGGGGGAAAGTGCATTGAATGAATTCATTCATCGCTGTAGACCCGGGACGCGGGACCAGGGCTAATCGCCGTGCAGGTCCCCCGGGGGACGAGCAGGTGTTCAGCCGAGCTCGGGGAACGATAGCCCGGCTTCATAACACTCGTGCACCCGGGGGGGAAAGTGCATTGAATGAATTCATTCATCGCTGTAGACCCGGGACGCGGGACCAGGGCTAACCGCCGTGCAGGTCCCCCGGGGGACGAGCAAGTGTTCAGCCGAGCTCGGGGAACGATAGCCCGGCTTCATAACACTCGTGCACCCGGGGGGGAAAGTGCATTGAATGAATTCATTCATCGCTGTAGACCCGGGACGCGGGACCAGGGCTAATCGCCGTGCAGGTCCCCCGGGGGACGAGCAGGTGTTCAGCCGAGCTCGCGGAACGATAGCCCGGCCTCATAACACTCGTGCACCCGGGGGGGAAATGCATTTAATGAATTCATTAATCGCTGTTCCGCCGTGCAGCTCCCCGGGGGCGGGGGGGACGAGCAAGTGTTCAGCCCGAGCTCATAACACCCGTGCACACGGGGGGGACGTGCAGGTATTTTTTTCCCCCAGCAGACGGGGGTCCCGGCCTTACACTCGGGCAGCTCCCCGGGGAATGTTAGAGGTCGTCGCCCCCGCTGCTGAGGCGCTAAAGTATCCGACTGCCTGGAGCGCTAAACCGGCTCCGATCGGTCAGAGGGGACCGCGGGGAGTTAGCCGTGAATAGAGCGTCCTGCTGCCTTCTCGCCGAGTTCGAAAATAGCCGAGAGTTAAGCCTCTCCCCGATGTGTCTTCGGCAAACTTCCGCAACGTCAGGTTGGGCGGGCCTCTGGTCATGTGATTTATGACATGACCAGAGGCCCGTCCCTCTTGAAGCGGCGAGTGGCTGACGAAGCCACGGTGGGGAGGGGCTTAACTCTCGGCTATTTTCGCTGGCCTTCGGGGCTGCTTCTAACGGGTCTCCGCAGCGGCGCTTGTGCAGGTGTTCAGCCGAGCTCGCGGATCTCCAGCCGGGACCCATAACACTCGTGCACCCGGGGGGGAAAGTGCATTGAATGAATTCATTCATCGCTGTTCACACGGGACGCGGGACCAGGGCTAACCGCCGTGCAGGTCCCCCGGGGGACGAGCAAGTGTTCAGCCGAGCTCGGGGAACGATAGCCCGGCTTCATAACACTCGTGCACCCGGGGGGGAAAGTGCATTGAATGAATTCATTCATCGCTGTAGACCCGGGACGCGGGACCAGGGCTAATCGCCGTGCAGGTCCCCCGGGGGACGAGCAGGTGTTCAGCCGAGCTCGGGGAACGATAGCCCGGCTTCATAACACTCGTGCACCCGGGGGGGAAAGTGCATTGAATGAATTCATTCATCGCTGTTCACACGGGACGCGGGACCAGGGCTAACCGCCGTGCAGGTCCCCCGGGGGACGAGCAAGTGTTCAGCCGAGCTCGGGGAACGATAGCCCGGCTTCATAACACTCGTGCACCCGGGGGGGAAAGTGCATTGAATGAATTCATTCATCGCTGTAGACCCGGGACGCGGGACCAGGGCTAATCGCCGTGCAGGTCCCCCGGGGGACGAGCAAGTGTTCAGCCGAGCTCGGGGAACGATAGCCCGGCTTCATAACACTCGTGCACCCGGGGGGGAAAGTGCATTGAATGAATTCATTCATCGCTGTAGACCCGGGACGTGGGACCAGGGCTAATCGCCGTGCAGGTCCCCCGGGGGACGAGCAAGTGTTCAGCCGAGCTCGGGGAACGATAGCCCGGCTTCATAACACTCGTGCACCCGGGGGGGAAAGTGCATTGAATGAATTCATTCATCGCTGTAGACCCGGGACGCGGGACCAGGGCTAATCGCCGTGCAGGTCCCCCGGGGGACGAGCAGGTGTTCAGCCGAGCTCGGGGAACGATAGCCCGGCTTCATAACACTCGTGCACCCGGGGGGGAAAGTGCATTGAATGAATTCATTCATCGCTGTAGACCCGGGACGCGGGACCAGGGCTAACCGCCGTGCAGGTCCCCCGGGGGACGAGCAAGTGTTCAGCCGAGCTCGGGGAACGATAGCCCGGCTTCATAACACTCGTGCACCCGGGGGGGAAAGTGCATTGAATGAATTCATTCATCGCTGTAGACCCGGGACGCGGGACCAGGGCTAATCGCCGTGCAGGTCCCCCGGGGGACGAGCAGGTGTTCAGCCGAGCTCGCGGAACGATAGCCCGGCCTCATAACACTCGTGCACCCGGGGGGGAAATGCATTTAATGAATTCATTAATCGCTGTTCCGCCGTGCAGCTCCCCGGGGGCGGGGGGGACGAGCAAGTGTTCAGCCCGAGCTCATAACACCCGTGCACACGGGGGGGACGTGCAGGTATTTTTTTCCCCCAGCAGACGGGGGTCCCGGCCTTACACTCGGGCAGCTCCCCGGGGAATGTTAGAGGTCGTCGCCCCCGCTGCTGAGGCGCTAAAGTATCCGACTGCCTGGAGCGCTAAACCGGCTCCGATCGGTCAGAGGGGACCGCGGGGAGTTAGCCGTGAATAGAGCGTCCTGCTGCCTTCTCGCCGAGTTCGAAAATAGCCGAGAGTTAAGCCTCTCCCCGCTGTGTCTTCGGCAAACTTCCGCAACGTCAGGTTGGGCGGGCCTCTGGTCATGTGATTTATGACATGACCAGAGGCCCGTCCCTCTTGAAGCGGCGAGTGGCTGACGAAGCCACGGCGGGGAGGGGCTTAACTCTCGGCTATTTTCGCTGGCCTTCGGGGCTGCTTCTAACGGGTCTCCGCAGCGGCGCTTGTGCAGGTGTTCAGCCGAGCTCGCGGATCTCCAGCCGGGACCCATAACACTCATGCACCCGGGGGGGAAAGTGCATTGAATGAATTCATTCATCGCTGTAGACCCGGGACGCGGGACCAGGGCTAATCGCCGTGCAGGTCCCCCGGGGGACGAGCAGGTGTTCAGCCGAGCTCGGGGAACGATAGCCCGGCTTCATAACACTCGTGCACCCGGGGGGGAAAGTGCATTGAATGAATTCATTCATCGCTGTAGACCCGGGACGCGGGACCAGGGCTAACCGCCGTGCAGGTCCCCCGGGGGACGAGCAAGTGTTCAGCCGAGCTCGGGGAACGATAGCCCGGCTTCATAACACTCGTGCACCCGGGGGGGAAAGTGCATTGAATGAATTCATTCATCGCTGTAGACCCGGGACGCGGGACCAGGGCTAATCGCCGTGCAGGTCCCCCGGGGGACGAGCAGGTGTTCAGCCGAGCTCGCGGAACGATAGCCCGGCCTCATAACACTCGTGCACCCGGGGGGGAAATGCATTTAATGAATTCATTAATCGCTGTTCCGCCGTGCAGCTCCCCGGGGGCGGGGGGGACGAGCAAGTGTTCAGCCCGAGCTCATAACACCCGTGCACACGGGGGGGACGTGCAGGTATTTTTTTCCCCCAGCAGACGGGGGTCCCGGCCTTACACTCGGGCAGCTCCCCGGGGAATGTTAGAGGTCGTCGCCCCCGCTGCTGAGGCGCTAAAGTATCCGACTGCCTGGAGCGCTAAACCGGCTCCGATCGGTCAGAGGGGACCGCGGGGAGTTAGCCGTGAATAGAGCGTCCTGCTGCCTTCTCGCCGAGTTCGAAAATAGCCGAGAGTTAAGCCTCTCCCCGCTGTGTCTTCGGCAAACTTCCGCAACGTCAGGTTGGGCGGGCCTCTGGTCATGTGATTTATGACATGACCAGAGGCCCGTCCCTCTTGAAGCGGCGAGTGGCTGACGAAGCCACGGCGGGGAGGGGCTTAACTCTCGGCTATTTTCGCTGGCCTTCGGGGCTGCTTCTAACGGGTCTCCGCAGCGGCGCTTGTGCAGGTGTTCAGCCGAGCTCGCGGATCTCCAGCCGGGACCCATAACACTCGTGCACCCGGGGGGGAAAGTGCATTGAATGAATTCATTCATCGCTGTTCACACGGGACGCGGGACCAGGGCTAATCGCCGTGCAGGTCCCCCGGGGGACGAGCAGGTGTTCAGCCGAGCTCGGGGAACGATAGCCCGGCTTCATAACACTCGTGCACCCGGGGGGGAAAGTGCATTGAATGAATTCATTCATCGCTGTAGACCCGGGACGCGGGACCAGGGCTAACCGCCGTGCAGGTCCCCCGGGGGACGAGCAGGTGTTCAGCCGAGCTCGGGGAACGATAGCCCGGCTTCATAACACTCGTGCACCCGGGGGGGAAAGTGCATTGAATGAATTCATTCATCGCTGTTCACACGGGACGCGGGACCAGGGCTAACCGCCGTGCAGGACCCCCGGGGCACGAGCAAGTGTTCAGCCGAGCTCGCGGAACGATAGCCCGGCCTCATAACACTCGTGCACCCGGGGGGGAAAGTGCATTGAATGAATTCATTCATCGCTGTAGACCCGGGACGCGGGACCAGGGCTAATCGCCGTGCAGGTCCCCCGGGGGACGAGCAAGTGTTCAGCCGAGCTCGGGGAACGATAGCCCGGCTTCATAACACTCGTGCACCCGGGGGGGAAAGTGCATTGAATGAATTCATTCATCGCTGTAGACCCGGGACGTGGGACCAGGGCTAATCGCCGTGCAGGTCCCCCGGGGGACGAGCAAGTGTTCAGCCGAGCTCGGGGAACGATAGCCCGGCTTCATAACACTCGTGCACCCGGGGGGGAAAGTGCATTGAATGAATTCATTCATCGCTGTAGACCCGGGACGCGGGACCAGGGCTAATCGCCGTGCAGGTCCCCCGGGGGACGAGCAGGTGTTCAGCCGAGCTCGGGGAACGATAGCCCGGCTTCATAACACTCGTGCACCCGGGGGGGAAAGTGCATTGAATGAATTCATTCATCGCTGTAGACCCGGGACGCGGGACCAGGGCTAACCGCCGTGCAGGTCCCCCGGGGGACGAGCAAGTGTTCAGCCGAGCTCGGGGAACGATAGCCCGGCTTCATAACACTCGTGCACCCGGGGGGGAAAGTGCATTGAATGAATTCATTCATCGCTGTAGACCCGGGACGCGGGACCAGGGCTAATCGCCGTGCAGGTCCCCCGGGGGACGAGCAGGTGTTCAGCCGAGCTCGCGGAACGATAGCCCGGCCTCATAACACTCGTGCACCCGGGGGGGAAATGCATTTAATGAATTCATTAATCGCTGTTCCGCCGTGCAGCTCCCCGGGGGCGGGGGGGACGAGCAAGTGTTCAGCCCGAGCTCATAACACCCGTGCACACGGGGGGGACGTGCAGGTATTTTTTTCCCCCAGCAGACGGGGGTCCCGGCCTTACACTCGGGCAGCTCCCCGGGGAATGTTAGAGGTCGTCGCCCCCGCTGCTGAGGCGCTAAAGTATCCGACTGCCTGGAGCGCTAAACCGGCTCCGATCGGTCAGAGGGGACCGCGGGGAGTTAGCCGTGAATAGAGCGTCCTGCTGCCTTCTCGCCGAGTTCGAAAATAGCCGAGAGTTAAGCCTCTCCCCGCTGTGTCTTCGGCAAACTTCCGCAACGTCAGGTTGGGCGGGCCTCTGGTCATGTGATTTATGACATGACCAGAGGCACGTCCCTCTTGAAGCGGCGAGTGGCTGACGAAGCCACGGCGGGGAGGGGCTTAACTCTCGGCTATTTTCGCTGGCCTTCGGGGCTGCTTCTAACGGGTCTCCGCAGCGGCGCTTGTGCAGGTGTTCAGCCGAGCTCGCGGATCTCCAGCCGGGACCCATAACACTCGTGCACCCGGGGGGGAAAGTGCATTGAATGAATTCATTCATCGCTGTTCACACGGGACGCGGGACCAGGGCTAACCGCCGTGCAGGTCCCCCGGGGGACGAGCAAGTGTTCAGCCGAGCTCGGGGAACGATAGCCCGGCTTCATAACACTCGTGCACCCGGGGGGGAAAGTGCATTGAATGAATTCATTCATCGCTGTAGACCCGGGACGCGGGACCAGGGCTAATCGCCGTGCAGGTCCCCCGGGGGACGAGCAGGTGTTCAGCCGAGCTCGGGGAACGATAGCCCGGCTTCATAACACTCGTGCACCCGGGGGGGAAAGTGCATTGAATGAATTCATTCATCGCTGTTCACACGGGACGCGGGACCAGGGCTAACCGCCGTGCAGGTCCCCCGGGGGACGAGCAAGTGTTCAGCCGAGCTCGGGGAACGATAGCCCGGCTTCATAACACTCGTGCACCCGGGGGGGAAAGTGCATTGAATGAATTCATTCATCGCTGTAGACCCGGGACGCGGGACCAGGGCTAATCGCCGTGCAGGTCCCCCGGGGGACGAGCAAGTGTTCAGCCGAGCTCGGGGAACGATAGCCCGGCTTCATAACACTCGTGCACCCGGGGGGGAAAGTGCATTGAATGAATTCATTCATCGCTGTAGACCCGGGACGTGGGACCAGGGCTAATCGCCGTGCAGGTCCCCCGGGGGACGAGCAAGTGTTCAGCCGAGCTCGGGGAACGATAGCCCGGCTTCATAACACTCGTGCACCCGGGGGGGAAAGTGCATTGAATGAATTCATTCATCGCTGTAGACCCGGGACGCGGGACCAGGGCTAATCGCCGTGCAGGTCCCCCGGGGGACGAGCAGGTGTTCAGCCGAGCTCGGGGAACGATAGCCCGGCTTCATAACACTCGTGCACCCGGGGGGGAAAGTGCATTGAATGAATTCATTCATCGCTGTAGACCCGGGACGCGGGACCAGGGCTAACCGCCGTGCAGGTCCCCCGGGGGACGAGCAAGTGTTCAGCCGAGCTCGGGGAACGATAGCCCGGCTTCATAACACTCGTGCACCCGGGGGGGAAAGTGCATTGAATGAATTCATTCATCGCTGTAGACCCGGGACGCGGGACCAGGGCTAATCGCCGTGCAGGTCCCCCGGGGGACGAGCAGGTGTTCAGCCGAGCTCGCGGAACGATAGCCCGGCCTCATAACACTCGTGCACCCGGGGGGGAAATGCATTTAATGAATTCATTAATCGCTGTTCCGCCGTGCAGCTCCCCGGGGGCGGGGGGGACGAGCAAGTGTTCAGCCCGAGCTCATAACACCCGTGCACACGGGGGGGACGTGCAGGTATTTTTTTCCCCCAGCAGACGGGGGTCCCGGCCTTACACTCGGGCAGCTCCCCGGGGAATGTTAGAGGTCGTCGCCCCCGCTGCTGAGGCGCTAAAGTATCCGACTGCCTGGAGCGCTAAACCGGCTCCGATCGGTCAGAGGGGACCGCGGGGAGTTAGCCGTGAATAGAGCGTCCTGCTGCCTTCTCGCCGAGTTCGAAAATAGCCGAGAGTTAAGCCTCTCCCCGCTGTGTCTTCGGCAAACTTCCGCAACGTCAGGTTGGGCGGGCCTCTGGTCATGTGATTTATGACATGACCAGAGGCCCGTCCCTCTTGAAGCGGCGAGTGGCTGACGAAGCCACGGCGGGGAGGGGCTTAACTCTCGGCTATTTTCGCTGGCCTTCGGGGCTGCTTCTAACGGGTCTCCGCAGCGGCGCTTGTGCAGGTGTTCAGCCGAGCTCGCGGATCTCCAGCCGGGACCCATAACACTCGTGCACCCGGGGGGGAAAGTGCATTGAATGAATTCATTCATCGCTGTAGACCCGGGACGCGGGACCAGGGCTAATCGCCGTGCAGGTCCCCCGGGGGACGAGCAGGTGTTCAGCCGAGCTCGGGGAACGATAGCCCGGCTTCATAACACTCGTGCACCCGGGGGGGAAAGTGCATTGAATGAATTCATTCATCGCTGTAGACCCGGGACGCGGGACCAGGGCTAACCGCCGTGCAGGTCCCCCGGGGGACGAGCAAGTGTTCAGCCGAGCTCGGGGAACGATAGCCCGGCTTCATAACACTCGTGCACCCGGGGGGGAAAGTGCATTGAATGAATTCATTCATCGCTGTAGACCCGGGACGCGGGACCAGGGCTAATCGCCGTGCAGGTCCCCCGGGGGACGAGCAGGTGTTCAGCCGAGCTCGCGGAACGATAGCCCGGCCTCATAACACTCGTGCACCCGGGGGGAAATGCATTTAATGAATTCATTAATCGCTGTTCCGCCGTGCAGCTCCCCGGGGGCGGGGGGGACGAGCAAGTGTTCAGCCCGAGCTCATAACACCCGTGCACACGGGGGGGACGTGCAGGTATTTTTTTCCCCCAGCAGACGGGGGTCCCGGCCTTACACTCGGGCAGCTCCCCGGGGAATGTTAGAGGTCGTCGCCCCCGCTGCTGAGGCGCTAAAGTATCCGACTGCCTGGAGCGCTAAACCGGCTCCGATCGGTCAGAGGGGACCGCGGGGAGTTAGCCGTGAATAGAGCGTCCTGCTGCCTTCTCGCCGAGTTCGAAAATAGCCGAGAGTTAAGCCTCTCCCCGCTGTGTCTTCGGCAAACTTCCGCAACGTCAGGTTGGGCGGGCCTCTGGTCATGTGATTTATGACATGACCAGAGGCCCGTCCCTCTTGAAGCGGCGAGTGGCTGACGAAGCCACGGCGGGGAGGGGCTTAACTCTCGGCTATTTTCGCTGGCCTTCGGGGCTGCTTCTAACGGGTCTCCGCAGCGGCGCTTGTGCAGGTGTTCAGCCGAGCTCGCGGATCTCCAGCCGGGACCCATAACACTCGTGCACCCGGGGGGGAAAGTGCATTGAATGAATTCATTCATCGCTGTAGACCCGGGACGCGGGACCAGGGCTAATCGCCGTGCAGGTCCCCCGGGGGACGAGCAGGTGTTCAGCCGAGCTCGGGGAACGATAGCCCGGCTTCATAACACTCGTGCACCCGGGGGGGAAAGTGCATTGAATGAATTCATTCATCGCTGTAGACCCGGGACGCGGGACCAGGGCTAACCGCCGTGCAGGTCCCCCGGGGGACGAGCAAGTGTTCAGCCGAGCTCGGGGAACGATAGCCCGGCTTCATAACACTCGTGCACCCGGGGGGGAAAGTGCATTGAATGAATTCATTCATCGCTGTAGACCCGGGACGCGGGACCAGGGCTAATCGCCGTGCAGGTCCCCCGGGGGACGAGCAGGTGTTCAGCCGAGCTCGCGGAACGATAGCCCGGCCTCATAACACTCGTGCACCCGGGGGGGAAATGCATTTAATGAATTCATTAATCGCTGTTCCGCCGTGCAGCTCCCCGGGGGCGGGGGGGACGAGCAAGTGTTCAGCCCGAGCTCATAACACCCGTGCACACGGGGGGGACGTGCAGGTATTTTTTTCCCCCAGCAGACGGGGGTCCCGGCCTTACACTCGGGCAGCTCCCCGGGGAATGTTAGAGGTCGTCGCCCCCGCTGCTGAGGCGCTAAAGTATCCGACTGCCTGGAGCGCTAAACCGGCTCCGATCGGTCAGAGGGGACCGCGGGGAGTTAGCCGTGAATAGAGCGTCCTGCTGCCTTCTCGCCGAGTTCGAAAATAGCCGAGAGTTAAGCCTCTCCCCGCTGTGTCTTCGGCAAACTTCCGCAACGTCAGGTTGGGCGGGCCTCTGGTCATGTGATTTATGACATGACCAGAGGCCCGTCCCTCTTGAAGCGGCGAGTGGCTGACGAAGCCACGGCGGGGAGGGGCTTAACTCTCGGCTATTTTCGCTGGCCTTCGGGGCTGCTTCTAACGGGTCTCCGCAGCGGCGCTTGTGCAGGTGTTCAGCCGAGCTTGCGGATCTCCAGCCGGGACCCATAACACTCGTGCACCCGGGGGGGAAAGTGCATTGAATGAATTCATTCATCGCTGTTCACACGGGACGCGGGACCAGGGCTAACCGCCGTGCAGGTCCCCCGGGGGACGAGCAAGTGTTCAGCCGAGCTCGGGGAACGATAGCCCGGCTTCATAACACTCGTGCACCCGGGGGGGAAAGTGCATTGAATGAATTCATTCATCGCTGTAGACCCGGGACGCGGGACCAGGGCTAATCGCCGTGCAGGTCCCCCGGGGGACGAGCAGGTGTTCAGCCGAGCTCGGGGAACGATAGCCCGGCTTCATAACACTCGTGCACCCGGGGGGGAAAGTGCATTGAATGAATTCATTCATCGCTGTTCACACGGGACGCGGGACCAGGGCTAACCGCCGTGCAGGTCCCCCGGGGGACGAGCAAGTGTTCAGCCGAGCTCGGGGAACGATAGCCCGGCTTCATAACACTCGTGCACCCGGGGGGGAAAGTGCATTGAATGAATTCATTCATCGCTGTAGACCCGGGACGCGGGACCAGGGCTAATCGCCGTGCAGGTCCCCCGGGGGACGAGCAAGTGTTCAGCCGAGCTCGGGGAACGATAGCCCGGCTTCATAACACTCGTGCACCCGGGGGGGAAAGTGCATTGAATGAATTCATTCATCGCTGTAGACCCGGGACGTGGGACCAGGGCTAATCGCCGTGCAGGTCCCCCGGGGGACGAGCAAGTGTTCAGCCGAGCTCGGGGAACGATAGCCCGGCTTCATAACACTCGTGCACCCGGGGGGGAAAGTGCATTGAATGAATTCATTCATCGCTGTAGACCCGGGACGCGGGACCAGGGCTAATCGCCGTGCAGGTCCCCCGGGGGACGAGCAGGTGTTCAGCCGAGCTCGGGGAACGATAGCCCGGCTTCATAACACTCGTGCACCCGGGGGGGAAAGTGCATTGAATGAATTCATTCATCGCTGTAGACCCGGGACGCGGGACCAGGGCTAACCGCCGTGCAGGTCCCCCGGGGGACGAGCAAGTGTTCAGCCGAGCTCGGGGAACGATAGCCCGGCTTCATAACACTCGTGCACCCGGGGGGGAAAGTGCATTGAATGAATTCATTCATCGCTGTAGACCCGGGACGCGGGACCAGGGCTAATCGCCGTGCAGGTCCCCCGGGGGACGAGCAGGTGTTCAGCCGAGCTCGCGGAACGATAGCCCGGCCTCATAACACTCGTGCACCCGGGGGGGAAATGCATTTAATGAATTCATTAATCGCTGTTCCGCCGTGCAGCTCCCCGGGGGCGGGGGGGACGAGCAAGTGTTCAGCCCGAGCTCATAACACCCGTGCACACGGGGGGGACGTGCAGGTATTTTTTTCCCCCAGCAGACGGGGGTCCCGGCCTTACACTCGGGCAGCTCCCCGGGGAATGTTAGAGGTCGTCGCCCCCGCTGCTGAGGTGCTAAAGTATCCGACTGCCTGGAGCGCTAAACCGGCTCCGATCGGTCAGAGGGGACCGCGGGGAGTTAGCCGTGAATAGAGCGTCCTGCTGCCTTCTCGCCGAGTTCGAAAATAGCCGAGAGTTAAGCCTCTCCCCGCTGTGTCTTCGGCAAACTTCCGCAACGTCAGGTTGGGCGGGCCTCTGGTCATGTGATTTATGACATGACCAGAGGCCCGTCCCTCTTGAAGCGGCGAGTGGCTGACGAAGCCACGGCGGGGAGGGGCTTAACTCTCGGCTATTTTCGCTGGCCTTCGGGGCTGCTTCTAACGGGTCTCCGCAGCGGCGCTTGTGCAGGTGTTCAGCCGAGCTCGCGGATCTCCAGCCGGGACCCATAACACTCGTGCACCCGGGGGGGAAAGTGCATTGAATGAATTCATTCATCGCTGTTCACACGGGACGCGGGACCAGGGCTAACCGCCGTGCAGGTCCCCCGGGGGACGAGCAAGTGTTCAGCCGAGCTCGGGGAACGATAGCCCGGCTTCATAACACTCGTGCACCCGGGGGGGAAAGTGCATTGAATGAATTCATTCATCGCTGTAGACCCGGGACGCGGGACCAGGGCTAATCGCCGTGCAGGTCCCCCGGGGGACGAGCAGGTGTTCAGCCGAGCTCGGGGAACGATAGCCCGGCTTCATAACACTCGTGCACCCGGGGGGGAAAGTGCATTGAATGAATTCATTCATCGCTGTTCACACGGGACGCGGGACCAGGGCTAACCGCCGTGCAGGTCCCCCGGGGGACGAGCAAGTGTTCAGCCGAGCTCGGGGAACGATAGCCCGGCTTCATAACACTCGTGCACCCGGGGGGGAAAGTGCATTGAATGAATTCATTCATCGCTGTAGACCCGGGACGCGGGACCAGGGCTAATCGCCGTGCAGGTCCCCCGGGGGACGAGCAAGTGTTCAGCCGAGCTCGGGGAACGATAGCCCGGCTTCATAACACTCGTGCACCCGGGGGGGAAAGTGCATTGAATGAATTCATTCATCGCTGTAGACCCGGGACGTGGGACCAGGGCTAATCGCCGTGCAGGTCCCCCGGGGGACGAGCAAGTGTTCAGCCGAGCTCGGGGAACGATAGCCCGGCTTCATAACACTCGTGCACCCGGGGGGGAAAGTGCATTGAATGAATTCATTCATCGCTGTAGACCCGGGACGCGGGACCAGGGCTAATCGCCGTGCAGGTCCCCCGGGGGACGAGCAGGTGTTCAGCCGAGCTCGGGGAACGATAGCCCGGCTTCATAACACTCGTGCACCCGGGGGGGAAAGTGCATTGAATGAATTCATTCATCGCTGTAGACCCGGGACGCGGGACCAGGGCTAACCGCCGTGCAGGTCCCCCGGGGGACGAGCAAGTGTTCAGCCGAGCTCGGGGAACGATAGCCCGGCTTCATAACACTCGTGCACCCGGGGGGGAAAGTGCATTGAATGAATTCATTCATCGCTGTAGACCCGGGACGCGGGACCAGGGCTAATCGCCGTGCAGGTCCCCCGGGGGACGAGCAGGTGTTCAGCCGAGCTCGCGGAACGATAGCCCGGCCTCATAACACTCGTGCACCCGGGGGGGAAATGCATTTAATGAATTCATTAATCGCTGTTCCGCCGTGCAGCTCCCCGGGGGCGGGGGGGACGAGCAAGTGTTCAGCCCGAGCTCATAACACCCGTGCACACGGGGGGGACGTGCAGGTATTTTTTTCCCCCAGCAGACGGGGGTCCCGGCCTTACACTCGGGCAGCTCCCCGGGGAATGTTAGAGGTCGTCGCCCCCGCTGCTGAGGCGCTAAAGTATCCGACTGCCTGGAGCGCTAAACCGGCTCCGATCGGTCAGAGGGGACCGCGGGGAGTTAGCCGTGAATAGAGCGTCCTGCTGCCTTCTCGCCGAGTTCGAAAATAGCCGAGAGTTAAGCCTCTCCCCGCTGTGTCTTCGGCAAACTTCCGCAACGTCAGGTTGGGCGGGCCTCTGGTCATGTGATTTATGACATGACCAGAGGCCCGTCCCTCTTGAAGCGGCGAGTGGCTGACGAAGCCACGGCGGGGAGGGGCTTAACTCTCGGCTATTTTCGCTGGCCTTCGGGGCTGCTTCTAACGGGTCTCCGCAGCGGCGCTTGTGCAGGTGTTCAGCCGAGCTCGCGGATCTCCAGCCGGGACCCATAACACTCGTGCACCCGGGGGGGAAAGTGCATTGAATGAATTCATTCATCGCTGTAGACCCGGGACGCGGGACCAGGGCTAATCGCCGTGCAGGTCCCCCGGGGGACGAGCAGGTGTTCAGCCGAGCTCGGGGAACGATAGCCCGGCTTCATAACACTCGTGCACCCGGGGGGGAAAGTGCATTGAATGAATTCATTCATCGCTGTAGACCCGGGACGCGGGACCAGGGCTAACCGCCGTGCAGGTCCCCCGGGGGACGAGCAAGTGTTCAGCCGAGCTCGGGGAACGATAGCCCGGCTTCATAACACTCGTGCACCCGGGGGGGAAAGTGCATTGAATGAATTCATTCATCGCTGTAGACCCGGGACGCGGGACCAGGGCTAATCGCCGTGCAGGTCCCCCGGGGGACGAGCAGGTGTTCAGCCGAGCTCGCGGAACGATAGCCCGGCCTCATAACACTCGTGCACCCGGGGGGGAAATGCATTTAATGAATTCATTAATCGCTGTTCCGCCGTGCAGCTCCCCGGGGGCGGGGGGGACGAGCAAGTGTTCAGCCCGAGCTCATAACACCCGTGCACACGGGGGGGACGTGCAGGTATTTTTTTCCCCCAGCAGACGGGGGTCCCGGCCTTACACTCGGGCAGCTCCCCGGGGAATGTTAGAGGTCGTCGCCCCCGCTGCTGAGGCGCTAAAGTATCCGACTGCCTGGAGCGCTAAACCGGCTCCGATCGGTCAGAGGGGACCGCGGGGAGTTAGCCGTGAATAGAGCGTCCTGCTGCCTTCTCGCCGAGTTCGAAAATAGCCGAGAGTTAAGCCTCTCCCCGCTGTGTCTTCGGCAAACTTCCGCAACGTCAGGTTGGGCGGGCCTCTGGTCATGTGATTTATGACATGACCAGAGGCCCGTCCCTCTTGAAGCGGCGAGTGGCTGACGAAGCCACGGCGGGGAGGGGCTTAACTCTCGGCTATTTTCGCTGGCCTTCGGGGCTGCTTCTAACGGGTCTCCGCAGCGGCGCTTGTGCAGGTGTTCAGCCGAGCTTGCGGATCTCCAGCCGGGACCCATAACACTCGTGCACCCGGGGGGGAAAGTGCATTGAATGAATTCATTCATCGCTGTTCACACGGGACGCGGGACCAGGGCTAACCGCCGTGCAGGTCCCCCGGGGGACGAGCAGGTGTTCAGCCGAGCTCGGGGAACGATAGCCCGGCTTCATAACACTCGTGCACCCGGGGGGGAAAGTGCATTGAATGAATTCATTCATCGCTGTAGACCCGGGACGCGGGACCAGGGCTAATCGCCGTGCAGGTCCCCCGGGGGACGAGCAGGTGTTCAGCCGAGCTCGGGGAACGATAGCCCGGCTTCATAACACTCGTGCACCCGGGGGGGAAAGTGCATTGAATGAATTCATTCATCGCTGTTCACACGGGACGCGGGACCAGGGCTAACCGCCGTGCAGGTCCCCCGGGGGACGAGCAAGTGTTCAGCCGAGCTCGGGGAACGATAGCCCGGCTTCATAACACTCGTGCACCCGGGGGGGAAAGTGCATTGAATGAATTCATTCATCGCTGTAGACCCGGGACGCGGGACCAGGGCTAATCGCCGTGCAGGTCCCCCGGGGGACGAGCAAGTGTTCAGCCGAGCTCGGGGAACGATAGCCCGGCTTCATAACACTCGTGCACCCGGGGGGGAAAGTGCATTGAATGAATTCATTCATCGCTGTAGACCCGGGACGTGGGACCAGGGCTAATCGCCGTGCAGGTCCCCCGGGGGACGAGCAAGTGTTCAGCCGAGCTCGGGGAACGATAGCCCGGCTTCATAACACTCGTGCACCCGGGGGGGAAAGTGCATTGAATGAATTCATTCATCGCTGTAGACCCGGGACGCGGGACCAGGGCTAATCGCCGTGCAGGTCCCCCGGGGGACGAGCAGGTGTTCAGCCGAGCTCGGGGAACGATAGCCCGGCTTCATAACACTCGTGCACCCGGGGGGGAAAGTGCATTGAATGAATTCATTCATCGCTGTAGACCCGGGACGCGGGACCAGGGCTAACCGCCGTGCAGGTCCCCCGGGGGACGAGCAAGTGTTCAGCCGAGCTCGGGGAACGATAGCCCGGCTTCATAACACTCGTGCACCCGGGGGGGAAAGTGCATTGAATGAATTCATTCATCGCTGTAGACCCGGGACGCGGGACCAGGGCTAATCGCCGTGCAGGTCCCCCGGGGGACGAGCAGGTGTTCAGCCGAGCTCGCGGAACGATAGCCCGGCCTCATAACACTCGTGCACCCGGGGGGGAAATGCATTTAATGAATTCATTAATCGCTGTTCCGCCGTGCAGCTCCCCGGGGGCGGGGGGGACGAGCAAGTGTTCAGCCCGAGCTCATAACACCCGTGCACACGGGGGGGACGTGCAGGTATTTTTTTCCCCCAGCAGACGGGGGTCCCGGCCTTACACTCGGGCAGCTCCCCGGGGAATGTTAGAGGTCGTCGCCCCCGCTGCTGAGGTGCTAAAGTATCCGACTGCCTGGAGCGCTAAACCGGCTCCGATCGGTCAGAGGGGACCGCGGGGAGTTAGCCGTGAATAGAGCGTCCTGCTGCCTTCTCGCCGAGTTCGAAAATAGCCGAGAGTTAAGCCTCTCCCCGCTGTGTCTTCGGCAAACTTCCGCAACGTCAGGTTGGGCGGGCCTCTGGTCATGTGATTTATGACATGACCAGAGGCCCGTCCCTCTTGAAGCGGCGAGTGGCTGACGAAGCCACGGCGGGGAGGGGCTTAACTCTCGGCTATTTTCGCTGGCCTTCGGGGCTGCTTCTAACGGGTCTCCGCAGCGGCGCTTGTGCAGGTGTTCAGCCGAGCTCGCGGATCTCCAGCCGGGACCCATAACACTCGTGCACCCGGGGGGGAAAGTGCATTGAATGAATTCATTCATCGCTGTTCACACGGGACGCGGGACCAGGGCTAACCGCCGTGCAGGTCCCCCGGGGGACGAGCAAGTGTTCAGCCGAGCTCGGGGAACGATAGCCCGGCTTCATAACACTCGTGCACCCGGGGGGGAAAGTGCATTGAATGAATTCATTCATCGCTGTAGACCCGGGACGCGGGACCAGGGCTAATCGCCGTGCAGGTCCCCCGGGGGACGAGCAGGTGTTCAGCCGAGCTCGGGGAACGATAGCCCGGCTTCATAACACTCGTGCACCCGGGGGGGAAAGTGCATTGAATGAATTCATTCATCGCTGTTCACACGGGACGCGGGACCAGGGCTAACCGCCGTGCAGGTCCCCCGGGGGACGAGCAAGTGTTCAGCCGAGCTCGGGGAACGATAGCCCGGCTTCATAACACTCGTGCACCCGGGGGGGAAAGTGCATTGAATGAATTCATTCATCGCTGTAGACCCGGGACGCGGGACCAGGGCTAACCGCCGTGCAGGTCCCCCGGGGGACGAGCAAGTGTTCAGCCGAGCTCGGGGAACGATAGCCCGGCTTCATAACACTCGTGCACCCGGGGGGGAAAGTGCATTGAATGAATTCATTCATCGCTGTAGACCCGGGACGCGGGACCAGGGCTAATCGCCGTGCAGGTCCCCCGGGGGACGAGCAGGTGTTCAGCCGAGCTCGCGGAACGATAGCCCGGCCTCATAACACTCGTGCACCCGGGGGGGAAATGCATTTAATGAATTCATTAATCGCTGTTCCGCCGTGCAGCTCCCCGGGGGCGGGGGGGACGAGCAAGTGTTCAGCCCGAGCTCATAACACCCGTGCACACGGGGGGGACGTGCAGGTATTTTTTTCCCCCAGCAGACGGGGGTCCCGGCCTTACACTCGGGCAGCTCCCCGGGGAATGTTAGAGGTCGTCGCCCCCGCTGCTGAGGCGCTAAAGTATCCGACTGCCTGGAGCGCTAAACCGGCTCCGATCGGTCAGAGGGGACCGCGGGGAGTTAGCCGTGAATAGAGCGTCCTGCTGCCTTCTCGCCGAGTTCGAAAATAGCCGAGAGTTAAGCCTCTCCCCGCTGTGTCTTCGGCAAACTTCCGCAACGTCAGGTTGGGCGGGCCTCTGGTCATGTGATTTATGACATGACCAGAGGCCCGTCCCTCTTGAAGCGGCGAGTGGCTGACGAAGCCACGGCGGGGAGGGGCTTAACTCTCGGCTATTTTCGCTGGCCTTCGGGGCTGCTTCTAACGGGTCTCCGCAGCGGCGCTTGTGCAGGTGTTCAGCCGAGCTCGCGGATCTCCAGCCGGGACCCATAACACTCGTGCACCCGGGGGGGAAAGTGCATTGAATGAATTCATTCATCGCTGTTCACACGGGACGCGGGACCAGGGCTAACCGCCGTGCAGGTCCCCCGGGGGACGAGCAAGTGTTCAGCCGAGCTCGGGGAACGATAGCCCGGCTTCATAACACTCGTGCACCCGGGGGGGAAAGTGCATTGAATGAATTCATTCATCGCTGTAGACCCGGGACGCGGGACCAGGGCTAATCGCCGTGCAGGTCCCCCGGGGGACGAGCAGGTGTTCAGCCGAGCTCGGGGAACGATAGCCCGGCTTCATAACACTCGTGCACCCGGGGGGGAAAGTGCATTGAATGAATTCATTCATCGCTGTTCACACGGGACGCGGGACCAGGGCTAACCGCCGTGCAGGTCCCCCGGGGGACGAGCAAGTGTTCAGCCGAGCTCGGGGAACGATAGCCCGGCTTCATAACACTCGTGCACCCGGGGGGGAAAGTGCATTGAATGAATTCATTCATCGCTGTAGACCCGGGACGCGGGACCAGGGCTAATCGCCGTGCAGGTCCCCCGGGGGACGAGCAAGTGTTCAGCCGAGCTCGGGGAACGATAGCCCGGCTTCATAACACTCGTGCACCCGGGGGGGAAAGTGCATTGAATGAATTCATTCATCGCTATAGACCCGGGACGTGGGACCAGGGCTAATCGCCGTGCAGGTCCCCCGGGGGACGAGCAAGTGTTCAGCCGAGCTCGGGGAACGATAGCCCGGCTTCATAACACTCGTGCACCCGGGGGGGAAAGTGCATTGAATGAATTCATTCATCGCTGTAGACCCGGGACGCGGGACCAGGGCTAATCGCCGTGCAGGTCCCCCGGGGGACGAGCAGGTGTTCAGCCGAGCTCGGGGAACGATAGCCCGGCTTCATAACACTCGTGCACCCGGGGGGGAAAGTGCATTGAATGAATTCATTCATCGCTGTAGACCCGGGACGCGGGACCAGGGCTAACCGCCGTGCAGGTCCCCCGGGGGACGAGCAAGTGTTCAGCCGAGCTCGGGGAACGATAGCCCGGCTTCATAACACTCGTGCACCCGGGGGGGAAAGTGCATTGAATGAATTCATTCATCGCTGTAGACCCGGGACGCGGGACCAGGGCTAATCGCCGTGCAGGTCCCCCGGGGGACGAGCAGGTGTTCAGCCGAGCTCGCGGAACGATAGCCCGGCCTCATAACACTCGTGCACCCGGGGGGGAAATGCATTTAATGAATTCATTAATCGCTGTTCCGCCGTGCAGCTCCCCGGGGGCGGGGGGGACGAGCAAGTGTTCAGCCCGAGCTCATAACACCCGTGCACACGGGGGGGACGTGCAGGTATTTTTTTCCCCCAGCAGACGGGGGTCCCGGCCTTACACTCGGGCAGCTCCCCGGGGAATGTTAGAGGTCGTCGCCCCCGCTGCTGAGGCGCTAAAGTATCCGACTGCCTGGAGCGCTAAACCGGCTCCGATCGGTCAGAGGGGACCGCGGGGAGTTAGCCGTGAATAGAGCGTCCTGCTGCCTTCTCGCCGAGTTCGAAAATAGCCGAGAGTTAAGCCTCTCCCCGCTGTGTCTTCGGCAAACTTCCGCAACGTCAGGTTGGGCGGGCCTCTGGTCATGTGATTTATGACATGACCAGAGGCCCGTCCCTCTTGAAGCGGCGAGTGGCTGACGAAGCCACGGCGGGGAGGGGCTTAACTCTCGGCTATTTTCGCTGGCCTTCGGGGCTGCTTCTAACGGGTCTCCGCAGCGGCGCTTGTGCAGGTGTTCAGCCGAGCTCGCGGATCTCCAGCCGGGACCCATAACACTCGTGCACCCGGGGGGAAAGTGCATTGAATGAATTCATTCATCGCTGTTCACACGGGACGCGGGACCAGGGCTAACCGCCGTGCAGGTCCCCCGGGGGACGAGCAAGTGTTCAGCCGAGCTCGGGGAACGATAGCCCGGCTTCATAACACTCGTGCACCCGGGGGGGAAAGTGCATTGAATGAATTCATTCATCGCTGTAGACCCGGGACGCGGGACCAGGGCTAATCGCCGTGCAGGTCCCCCGGGGGACGAGCAGGTGTTCAGCCGAGCTCGGGGAACGATAGCCCGGCTTCATAACACTCGTGCACCCGGGGGGGAAAGTGCATTGAATGAATTCATTCATCGCTGTTCACACGGGACGCGGGACCAGGGCTAACCGCCGTGCAGGTCCCCCGGGGGACGAGCAAGTGTTCAGCCGAGCTCGGGGAACGATAGCCCGGCTTCATAACACTCGTGCACCCGGGGGGGAAAGTGCATTGAATGAATTCATTCATCGCTGTAGACCCGGGACGCGGGACCAGGGCTAACCGCCGTGCAGGTCCCCCGGGGGACGAGCAAGTGTTCAGCCGAGCTCGGGGAACGATAGCCCGGCTTCATAACACTCGTGCACCCGGGGGGGAAAGTGCATTGAATGAATTCATTCATCGCTGTAGACCCGGGACGCGGGACCAGGGCTAATCGCCGTGCAGGTCCCCCGGGGGACGAGCAGGTGTTCAGCCGAGCTCGCGGAACGATAGCCCGGCCTCATAACACTCGTGCACCCGGGGGGGAAATGCATTTAATGAATTCATTAATCGCTGTTCCGCCGTGCAGCTCCCCGGGGGCGGGGGGGACGAGCAAGTGTTCAGCCCGAGCTCATAACACCCGTGCACACGGGGGGGACGTGCAGGTATTTTTTTCCCCCAGCAGACGGGGGTCCCGGCCTTACACTCGGGCAGCTCCCCGGGGAATGTTAGAGGTCGTCGCCCCCGCTGCTGAGGCGCTAAAGTATCCGACTGCCTGGAGCGCTAAACCGGCTCCGATCGGTCAGAGGGGACCGCGGGGAGTTAGCCGTGAATAGAGCGTCCTGCTGCCTTCTCGCCGAGTTCGAAAATAGCCGAGAGTTAAGCCTCTCCCCGCTGTGTCTTCGGCAAACTTCCGCAACGTCAGGTTGGGCGGGCCTCTGGTCATGTGATTTATGACATGACCAGAGGCCCGTCCCTCTTGAAGCGGCGAGTGGCTGACGAAGCCACGGCGGGGAGGGGCTTAACTCTCGGCTATTTTCGCTGGCCTTCGGGGCTGCTTCTAACGGGTCTCCGCAGCGGCGCTTGTGCAGGTGTTCAGCCGAGCTCGCGGATCTCCAGCCGGGACCCATAACACTCGTGCACCCGGGGGGGAAAGTGCATTGAATGAATTCATTCATCGCTGTTCACACGGGACGCGGGACCAGGGCTAACCGCCGTGCAGGTCCCCCGGGGGACGAGCAAGTGTTCAGCCGAGCTCGGGGAACGATAGCCCGGCTTCATAACACTCGTGCACCCGGGGGGGAAAGTGCATTGAATGAATTCATTCATCGCTGTAGACCCGGGACGCGGGACCAGGGCTAATCGCCGTGCAGGTCCCCCGGGGGACGAGCAGGTGTTCAGCCGAGCTCGGGGAACGATAGCCCGGCTTCATAACACTCGTGCACCCGGGGGGGAAAGTGCATTGAATGAATTCATTCATCGCTGTTCACACGGGACGCGGGACCAGGGCTAACCGCCGTGCAGGTCCCCCGGGGGACGAGCAAGTGTTCAGCCGAGCTCGGGGAACGATAGCCCGGCTTCATAACACTCGTGCACCCGGGGGGGAAAGTGCATTGAATGAATTCATTCATCGCTGTAGACCCGGGACGCGGGACCAGGGCTAACCGCCGTGCAGGTCCCCCGGGGGACGAGCAAGTGTTCAGCCGAGCTCGGGGAACGATAGCCCGGCTTCATAACACTCGTGCACCCGGGGGGGAAAGTGCATTGAATGAATTCATTCATCGCTGTAGACCCGGGACGCGGGACCAGGGCTAATCGCCGTGCAGGTCCCCCGGGGGACGAGCAGGTGTTCAGCCGAGCTCGCGGAACGATAGCCCGGCCTCATAACACTCGTGCACCCGGGGGGGAAATGCATTTAATGAATTCATTAATCGCTGTTCCGCCGTGCAGCTCCCCGGGGGCGGGGGGGACGAGCAAGTGTTCAGCCCGAGCTCATAACACCCGTGCACACGGGGGGGACGTGCAGGTATTTTTTTCCCCCAGCAGACGGGGGTCCCGGCCTTACACTCGGGCAGCTCCCCGGGGAATGTTAGAGGTCGTCGCCCCCGCTGCTGAGGCGCTAAAGTATCCGACTGCCTGGAGCGCTAAACCGGCTCCGATCGGTCAGAGGGGACCGCGGGGAGTTAGCCGTGAATAGAGCGTCCTGCTGCCTTCTCGCCGAGTTCGAAAATAGCCGAGAGTTAAGCCTCTCCCCGCTGTGTCTTCGGCAAACTTCCGCAACGTCAGGTTGGGCGGGCCTCTGGTCATGTGATTTATGACATGACCAGAGGCCCGTCCCTCTTGAAGCGGCGAGTGGCTGACGAAGCCACGGCGGGGAGGGGCTTAACTCTCGGCTATTTTCGCTGGCCTTCGGGGCTGCTTCTAACGGGTCTCCGCAGCGGCGCTTGTGCAGGTGTTCAGCCGAGCTCGCGGATCTCCAGCCGGGACCCATAACACTCGTGCACCCGGGGGGGAAAGTGCATTGAATGAATTCATTCATCGCTGTTCACACGGGACGCGGGACCAGGGCTAACCGCCGTGCAGGTCCCCCGGGGGACGAGCAAGTGTTCAGCCGAGCTCGGGGAACGATAGCCCGGCTTCATAACACTCGTGCACCCGGGGGGGAAAGTGCATTGAATGAATTCATTCATCGCTGTAGACCCGGGACGCGGGACCAGGGCTAATCGCCGTGCAGGTCCCCCGGGGGACGAGCAGGTGTTCAGCCGAGCTCGGGGAACGATAGCCCGGCTTCATAACACTCGTGCACCCGGGGGGAAAGTGCATTGAATGAATTCATTCATCGCTGTTCACACGGGACGCGGGACCAGGGCTAACCGCCGTGCAGGTCCCCCGGGGGACGAGCAAGTGTTCAGCCGAGCTCGGGGAACGATAGCCCGGCTTCATAACACTCGTGCACCCGGGGGGGAAAGTGCATTGAATGAATTCATTCATCGCTGTAGACCCGGGACGCGGGACCAGGGCTAACCGCCGTGCAGGTCCCCCGGGGGACGAGCAAGTGTTCAGCCGAGCTCGGGGAACGATAGCCCGGCTTCATAACACTCGTGCACCCGGGGGGGAAAGTGCATTGAATGAATTCATTCATCGCTGTAGACCCGGGACGCGGGACCAGGGCTAATCGCCGTGCAGGTCCCCCGGGGGACGAGCAGGTGTTCAGCCGAGCTCGCGGAACGATAGCCCGGCCTCATAACACTCGTGCACCCGGGGGGGAAATGCATTTAATGAATTCATTAATCGCTGTTCCGCCGTGCAGCTCCCCGGGGGCGGGGGGGACGAGCAAGTGTTCAGCCCGAGCTCATAACACCCGTGCACACGGGGGGGACGTGCAGGTATTTTTTTCCCCCAGCAGACGGGGGTCCCGGCCTTACACTCGGGCAGCTCCCCGGGGAATGTTAGAGGTCGTCGCCCCCGCTGCTGAGGCGCTAAAGTATCCGACTGCCTGGAGCGCTAAACCGGCTCCGATCGGTCAGAGGGGACCGCGGGGAGTTAGCCGTGAATAGAGCGTCCTGCTGCCTTCTCGCCGAGTTCGAAAATAGCCGAGAGTTAAGCCTCTCCCCGCTGTGTCTTCGGCAAACTTCCGCAACGTCAGGTTGGGCGGGCCTCTGGTCATGTGATTTATGACATGACCAGAGGCCCGTCCCTCTTGAAGCGGCGAGTGGCTGACGAAGCCACGGCGGGGAGGGGCTTAACTCTCGGCTATTTTCGCTGGCCTTCGGGGCTGCTTCTAACGGGTCTCCGCAGCGGCGCTTGTGCAGGTGTTCAGCCGAGCTCGCGGATCTCCAGCCGGGACCCATAACACTCGTGCACCCGGGGGGGAAAGTGCATTGAATGAATTCATTCATCGCTGTTCACACGGGACGCGGGACCAGGGCTAACCGCCGTGCAGGTCCCCCGGGGGACGAGCAAGTGTTCAGCCGAGCTCGGGGAACGATAGCCCGGCTTCATAACACTCGTGCACCCGGGGGGGAAAGTGCATTGAATGAATTCATTCATCGCTGTAGACCCGGGACGCGGGACCAGGGCTAATCGCCGTGCAGGTCCCCCGGGGGACGAGCAGGTGTTCAGCCGAGCTCGGGGAACGATAGCCCGGCTTCATAACACTCGTGCACCCGGGGGGGAAAGTGCATTGAATGAATTCATTCATCGCTGTTCACACGGGACGCGGGACCAGGGCTAACCGCCGTGCAGGTCCCCCGGGGGACGAGCAAGTGTTCAGCCGAGCTCGGGGAACGATAGCCCGGCTTCATAACACTCGTGCACCCGGGGGGAAAGTGCATTGAATGAATTCATTCATCGCTGTAGACCCGGGACGCGGGACCAGGGC